>NW_020230632.1:675000-730000 GCF_003227715.2 Harpegnathos saltator
TTGCACCTTTTTCCCCGCTTTCAAGAGTCATACTTCATGATATTTCGCTCACTCCGCCTTCCGTACACACTCTCGTCTTACGTACGTACACGAAGAAACGTCAATAATCGTCGACAGTAAATCCCGGCTAAAACATAGAACGCCGTCGCATGCCTGTATAAAATCCCTAAAAATACTATCCTACCATAAATTATGTTGTTGGATGACGTTAGTGACTGTGCGGTGACTGTTGGCTCGTATCCCTTTCGTTTTCCTCTTCGATGTCCGACTTTCGTCGCGAGGAAAGTTTCACCCCCGATAGGACGCGCTCGTCCGTTATCAACCACGTCTCTTTGACTTGTTCTCGTCATCTACTGCTTTTGTTCGTGCCGCGCGTACATTCGCGGTTATTGGGAACTCGATCCGAAATCGAGGAGACGCGATTCGCGACGATCGGGAGCGATCGCTCGAGCGAGACTCGAAAATCGAGTGCTGACCGAAAATGATTCCTGTTCTCGTTTAGGCCCCGAGATTACGTCTGCCTGTTGTTGGTACATGTGTGTCTGCTTGTCTGGCTATGTCTCGTGAGATGTGTTTTGTGTTTTTTTTCTCTTTCTTTTTTTTTTTCTTTTTCGAAGGAATTTTACAGGGCTAGAGAAATCTCCGTATATCATATTTCGTTCGGCAATTATCACGAATCTTGTGTGTGCAACGGAAAAACGGTAGTGGTACGTTTATACGTCCATACTTTTCAGAGTTATCTCTCGTTACCTACGTATACGTAGAAAAATTACGCGACTCTTGTTCTTATCTTATAATTACTACTTACTAATGAATTTACGTTAACAAACAAACACAAGTTGTTTTTACTCGCGACAAATACGCGTTACTTTTCCAAGTAAAGTAGTCTAGAGTTTTTCATTCATCTACACGCGCCTTCTAATTAAGAAAGCAAGAACGCTAAGGTAAAGGTCCTAAATAAAATATACGAAGACTCTCGCTCAAGCCACTGTGTGACCCTTTATTTCATGCCTTTTCTATCGACTTTCAATTTTTTCCCTCGTCGTGCTCATTCATCTTCAATCCCCCCGCTTCGTCTCGCTTTTCTTCGATGTCGCATTAAGATCAGTACGTGTGTATTACTCGACTGTCCACTGATTTCATCCTTCATTTCGGCCCTTGCGCTGTGTCGTGCATCTGTGTCTTGCGTCTGTCGTGTGCCTGACAGCTCGTAGATGTGCGGGTACGTCAGAGGACCGTGGTAATTTAGAAAAGGTCTCGGGATCGTAGATCGCACCTGTTCGCGACTATTTCGATGAATGCATACGTTGGGTATGTGTGTATGTGTACGGTGCAGCATGTATATGAAATAGAGACACGGAGAAGGACGGACGCCTCTTAATACACTGCGCCCTTGATTTTTTGTTTGTTTATTTAACTCGTTGCACGATTTTTACAAGTCTTTAAATGCCAAAGGTCACTTTTTAAAAATATAAGTTATATCATCTTTGTTTTTTTTTCTCATTAATCTTTCGTTCTCGCGCGACTTGTCTCTCTTTCGCTCTCGCTCTCTCTCTCTCTCTCTCTCTCTCTCTCTCTCTCTCTCTCTCTCTCTCTCTCTCTCTCTTTTTCTCATACATTTTCACTCTTGCCTCATTCACATATTGCCACTTGTGCTACCGTATTCACTTTCATCAAATTTCTCTCTTTCTCTCGACTTTCTCAACTCTCTTTCTCTCCCACTCTCTCACTCTTCTTTCTCACTCTCGCGCTGTTCTTTTTAAGTCTTTCCTCATAAAATCCTTGTATCATTAGTAGTACTCGTTTTCTTCATTACCTATTTAACTTTTCTCTAACGGGGGAAGAAAATTCCCCAAAAATAATATTAGTTCTATCAGTTCGGTTATCAGTGTAGCGTTTTGAGTGCGTATTTGGCAATACATGACGTCCGCAATGTACGTAGGAACGAAAAAGGAAAATTTTAACGACTTGGATCAACTTTCGGCACAAAATTCGCGCTTTCGATATTGAAACGCTATGAAGGTAAAAAAATATTTTTAATGGAAACAGGTGAATATAGAATTCTGATGCAGACTAGCTGCAGAGAAACTTGCGAAGAGTTGGTAAACGTTTCGTGATTAAAAGCGTGCAATGAGTTGTCGCAGGAACATCGCGAACGTCCTGCATTGCGACAAATCGATAATTAATTAATACTTCTTTCTCGCGTAACTGTTATAGCGGTAGCATCGAATTTCTGTCCTCTCCACTTGTACGGTGGTGAGTACCTCGAAATTTACGTGGTTACAGCTATTTAGCGTCGCGCTCGTTGCAGTTCCCTGTGTTGCCGCGAGTATTTGTTATTTATTATTAACATTACCATTAAAAGGGGGCTCCTCATATACTTGCTCCTCGGCTCTTATTCCGTTCGCAATTCGTTCATCCTACGCTGAAATCTCCGGGGGCGTTTATTATTTATACAAATTTTGGCGAAACTCGACCGATGTGTCGCCCGTTTGTTCTATCGATGTCTTCTTCTTCTTCTTCTTCTTCTTCTTCGATTTATTCCTTCTGCTTCTATGTTTTACTTTTTTTTTTTTTTTTTTACATAAAGCTAACCTAGCACGAGTCGCGCCGCACTCTTCATGTCCGTTCTCCCTGCCATCCTCTTTCCTTCTCTTCCTTTCTCTCGCGCTCTCTTTTTCCGACTCTCTCTCTCTCTCTCTCTCTCTCTCACATCCTTTCTTTCTTTTAAAGTCGTGTAATTTACAGTTACTATACAACATGACTGAAAATACCTTAGACCACGATAATACAATCATAATCGTACTGTTTTTTACTTTTTTTTAGTTACTTAATTTTATGTATGCTTTTATTTTTTATTCCTTAGTATTCCTTTTTCGTTCTTCTTGTACGCGAGTATCATAAAACACTTATGTTCACTTATCATACCTCGTACAACGATACTGCTTCTTCTAAAGTTTCTTAGAGTTTCTTCTTTAGGTACTTACATCTCTATCTATGTATAACCATCTACCTATATATATATATATATATATATATATATTTATATATATATATATATAATAATTTTCTCTCGCTCTCTTTTTATCTGTCTCAAGCACTCTTAATTCAAGCACTCGCACTCTATTTCCGTTCGTCAATCTATTGATCTGCCTATCTAAATGCCTATCTAACGATTTAGCTATCCATCTACCTATCTAAACGTCTAGCTACTTTTTTTTCTTTTATATTCAAAGTATCCGCGCTTGTCACCTGCCGCGCGACAAATCTCTTAATTATCCGTGCGATCACGCCGCCGATCTCGTTTCACAAAACGACACGCCCGCTCGTCTCGTCTTCGCTCAACGATAATATCTACAGAACTCGTTGGTCGCCGCGAATTTGGAAATGCCGGGTAACGCTCGTCGTGTGACGCGAGCAAGACCTTTCGTCCGCGGGAACTCGACGGCGAATCGTCCCTTCTCGCGCTCCTTCGACTCGTCATCCCATCACGACTAAATGCGAAATGAATGTAGCGCGGAGGTAACGCGAGCGGTCCGAGAAGCCAATTGTACACGCGTGGGCTCCGGCTCTAACGAGAGAACCGCGATCACGACCGTTGTCTTCGTTATTACTTTCGTTTCTAGCGGCCGGACATGGAATCTAACGAGAGGCCGGTCGAGGTCAGATACGAGACTCGGCGTCTTCTGCGCGGTCATTTCTTTGTATTCTCCTGTACGCTCTCTTAGCTTCATCTCTCGTTCTCTTAGAAAAGAAGATCGAAGGGACTGAGAGGGGTGAAGGGGCGTGCGGAGAAGTAAGTCTCCGCCGAGTGAGAGGGGCTGATGGTGGATGAGGGTGCGGAGGAGGGGGATGTCGCGAGCGCGACGACGACCACGGTATCCGAATATGGCTATCAAAAAGACGTCTGTGGCCGTTCACGGCCGTTCATATATATCCTAAAATTGTAAATGCTACATATATATATTTATTTATTTATAATTAATCGTGAACATGGTAACAAATAATGAAACATTGAAAAAATTGCACAATATACAAACTCAGTGTTCCGCTCGTCTCTTACCTTGGATTCCCCACCTGTCTGCGGTTTGGAATTCATCCACGGCGTACACTCGCACGCAGCATTCAGTCACACGCCGAGACACACACACACATACACACACACGCGCAACACGCACGCACCACACACGCAGGCAGACATACACGTATACACGCGCGCATCGACGCCCCACGCAACCATACACAGACGCATGCACTCTCTCTCTCTCTCTCTCTCTCTCTCTCTCTCTCTCTCTCTCTCTCTCTCTCTCTCTCTCTCTCTCTCTCTCTCGCAAGCGTTACACACATGCACTCGCACGAAACCGTGCCGACACTCGTCAGTCGGGCTTACTCAATAGGTACGGTATCATTAGGTTCTACGTGCGTATCAATTAATTTATTTGGCCACTGAACATTTAAAATTTAGTTATTTTCTTTCTCATCTTTCTCTCTCCCCCCTCTCTCTCTTTCTCTCGCTCTCTCTCTCTTTTTCTCCAGTTATTTCGTCTCTTACGTCAGATGAGAAAGAGTTTTATAGTCTTCTCAAAGTTTCCTCCTTTCCTCATTTTACTCTTTTCTTTTTTTTTTCTCCTTTTGATGAGTGCTGCAACGATTCCCTTGCACTCTTTCTCTGTGTATGTATTTTTTTTTTCCTTTTTTCATCTCGGTACGAGTCGTTGCTCGTCGCACCGGACTATGGCCGGTTGTTCCGTTTGAGCGCGCGCGACATATATCTTAATTATAATATCGTAATATCGGGACCTGCTGCAGAATCGATGACGCGCGAGACGAGCGATCTCGCGACAATGTTCGGCGCTGTTCTTGAGCGAATTAACGCGCTCGCGCGCGGATACGCGAGGAAAGAATCATAAGAGGACGATCGTCTGCCGTCGATCATGTGCGCGAGACGGGGAATTATTCGCGAAAAATGCTCGGCTGCATGAAAAGTGCACGAAAGTCTTATGCGTATTATTATTACTGCCCGTATATATTATCTTTATCTACATTGTTTCGCAATGAGAGAGAGTATGACGAGAATATTAAAAAATATATTATATATATCATTTGTATTCTGCTGAGTTTCTCGCGTGATGATCATCCCGACGAATCGTTCCCCTGCTCGCGCACGTTCCGAGATGAACCTATTGCTGAGCTGAAGAAATTCATAAGGAGAGAAGCCCTCTCCCTCTCTCTCTCTTTCTCTCTCTCTCTCTCTCTCTCTCTCTCTCTCTCCTACTTTTCCTTTCACCGCGGCGTGCAAAAGTCCGAGGAAATTTGTCGCGTAAGAGACACGTAAAAATCACCTTGAAGGCAGCGTCGATCACGGCGAATCGTATGTGGCCTAACGAGTATCTCTCTTTCTCATTCTCTCTTTCTCTCTCTCTCTCTCTCTCTCTCTCTCTCTCTCTCTCTCTCTCTCTCTCTCTCTCTCTCTTTCTCTCTCTTTCATTCTCTCGTTCTCTCTCTCTTTCTCTCTCTCTCTCTCTCTCTCTCTCTCTCTCTCTTCCTTTCTTTCTCTCTCTATCGACTACGAACTTTGAAAGCTCAAGTGCAAATCGGCATTCAACGGAAATCAGCCCTAAATGGCGAAGCGAAAACGGTCGGACCGTGTCTGCAGTAAGCTTCTTCGCGAGCGGACTTGTAACGGCGCGGCGCGGGAGAGTCGGCGTGCGACCCGGCATAATTGTAATTCGCACTGTAAATTCGGGATTAGCACCCGGGCATGCCGGTAAATCTCGCTGCCGTCGAAACTGGCCGAAATCACGTATTCAATTACCGCGCCTCGTATCCGCCTCGACTCTCCGTTGTGCGACGGCGCCGCTGTTGGGACTGTTGTATCGTGTCGTGGAGACACGACGGACAACGACGACGACGACGATGTAACCGCGGATAGCCGCGCGGAGCTCCCGGGAAAAAGTAAGAGAAAGAAAATAACGTTTGGCACCGACAGTCTGCATTTATTGTCCTCGCGAAATCTCTACATTTTTCTCTAGTTTTTAGTGCACGCGCGCATGCGCGACGACGCACGCGGATGCCCGCGTACGATACCGTATTTCGTCGTCATCGTCGTTGTCGAATCGATCGGATTTCTTGTCTCTTATATTCCTTTTTCTTTCTTTTCTTCTTATTTCGTTTGTTTTGTCCAGAAGGGCAGACGGTTTTATGTGACATGATGCAGCAGAACGTATATCGTTCGTCGAATGTTGCAATTTAATCGCGAGTGAATATCCGCGGCGCTCGTGTTTGCGCGCTTCGGCGACGATTTGAGGATCGACGAAAACTTGGGCTTCCTTTCTGATCGATTTTCTCTCTCTCTCTCTCTCTCTCTCTCTCTCTCTCTCTCTCTCTCTCTCTCTCTCTGTCTCTCACTTCCTCTCGCTTCTCCCTCGTCCTCGAGAACTTCCCCGTTCGCAAAGTTGCGGCTTGAAATCCTCGACGGTAGCGCTGATCTTAGAATGTAACGAATTGGCAGTGATTGACGTCTCTCGTGTGAGACTCTTCCCGTGCGTGTGTGGCTCGGGCGACTCCTCCTCCTCCTCCTCCTCCTCCTCCCCCTCCTCCTCCTCCCCCTCCTCTTCTTCTTTTTATTTTTCTTCTTCTTCTTCCCTTCTTCTTTTTCTTGTTCAACTACTCCCTCTTCTCCAGAGGTCTTACCTCTTATATTACATTGGCTGCAGTCTCTTGCTAGATCATTGCTAACCGTCGACGTTTCCGTTTCCTTAAATTCGCACGAGCTACCGGGGTCGAAGATTCGTTTCGCGCCATTCATTTGGCCCTTAGAGACGAGCGTGTTGTCGATCGCCTATTTGGCTCTCCTCCTCTCTTTCTTTTCCTCCCTTTTTCCTTTCCTTCTCGCGTTTCATGCCTTTTCGCGCTGATCAAGCTGATGTTTGGATTGCAATCTGAAGATGCGTAATGTCGTTTTACACGTGACTCGCATCCGATTCAGCATCCATTCGATCGACAGACCGACTGCTCGTCAAGCATCCTCCTCCTTTTTTACATAGTTACGTCAGAATAGCCCCCGTGCATCGTCTCTAGACACGAGCTCGATCTGCAATCGTCTCCGAACGACGTCTCGCTGATCATCGGTCTTCGCGACAGCGATCCTACTCGAGAGGACGAATTCGCGCCTAACGGAACGGAATCCGACGTCTCTCGTCGGGTATATCGCCCTGATAGGAGCGACTTTTGTAAATCTCTCTCTGCGGTCGTGATGGTTGTTCGTCGAGTGTAAATACGCGATAGGGTCGATCCTCTTCTCTACTTGCGGCATGCTACTAGTGACCCCGGAAGATACTGGATCGCGTGAATCCCCCGCGCAGAAGTCGAAGATCCCCGCGATCTTCACGAGGAAGAAGTCCCGACGGTCCCGGCCGCGGAGTGTGACGCGCGACCGGGACCGTTCGCGGAGACGATTGATTACAGGTGTCTCTTCATGTGGAGAGCTAGATGGTCGCTGCGGGAGAAGCATCGGTCGCAGTGCCGGCACTTGAACGGCTTCGCGCCGGTGTGCTTGCGGTAATGGCGTGTCAATTCGTCCGAGCGCGCGAATCGCCACTCGCAGCCCTCCCAGCTGCACTTGTACGGTTTCTCCCCTGAAACAGAAGACGGGAAAAGCTATTTAACGAATCCGCCGTGGACGCGCGCATACACGTGCCCGATCGTCCGATCGGTGATCGCGAGAACAGTCGATAGTGCCGCGATTTGCTCCCCCCCCCCAAGAACGTCACTGCGACTTTTTATCGGCAAACGAGCACGCGCAGATGTGAACAATCTGCAAGATCCGATAATGTTCCCGGAAAAATACCCGGCAAAATGATCATGCTTCAAAAAGACACATATGGAGTATCTCAAGTTATTACATACACACACACACACACACACACACACACAGACACGACAACTTTATTTTCTAATCTCGCGTCCAATTTTTCTTTCGCGATGAAAACGGAAGCAAGTCGAGCTCGTATCCGCGGAAAAAGTGCCCTTCATATTCGCAATAAGATCAGCACAAGTCGTAGGTCCGCTTATTAGTACAGATATACCCTTTGTCACACTGCCGACGCGAAACGATTGTCCACGTAGAGATTGCACGTTATTGTGCACGGCATCGTGCAGTCGAGGACGTCACGTTGGCCGCAGGATGGCATTTGTTTAATTTCGACGTACCGCGGCGCGCCGGCCATTGTCAATCGCGCGGTTTGCACGGAACGTAATAATAGCGGATAACGGCCGCCTCTGCGGAGATAAGCGGAACCGCGGAGTTCCAGTTCTCCTACTTGAGGTAGCTCGTTCTCGTTCAATGTTATGCGGTCCAGCCACCGCAGGGGCTTCCTTGATCGCGCGATAGTAAACGTAACGCGATAGGCGTAAGCTTGTAGAGCAAACGCGATTCAATAGATTTCCGCGAGGCGATATGGGGATTGGACGTTATTATCCCTCTAAACAGGCTATCAAAGACAATGAGTGGTATCTAACGTCGTTAACTGCGACGAAGCGCCACCGTCGACGGCGACGACGACGGGGCTCTCCCGATCCAACTCAACCGCCGGCACAATATCAGCAGCAGCACGCCGCGCGCGCGCGCGCGATGCAAATCCGCAGCGTCGCAAACCCGGGAGTAATCTCCCGCGGCGATTGAATCTGATTTAAAAACCGGTATAACTACGAGATCCGCGCAATACCGCTCGTCCATCAGCGCTGAGCCGCGACACGTGCGCGAGGCATTAAGCATCGCCCCGCGTAAAAAAGAAGGAAAGAAAAAAAAAAAAAAAATAAGAGAAGAAAGGAAGAAGAGCGAGACACGTGCGCGCGCGCGCGCGTCACCGTGTAATCGGTACACACCCGGGCGAAAGGAGGAGCGGTGCGTTATTAAGCCACCCCCTCCCCGTAAATAATCCATTCGGTAATATAGAAGGCGGCTGACGTTGATGAGGCCGCGGCGGAGAAGAGACAATGCGGGGTCACCACCTGTGGCGCGATGTTAGCGAGCTTAACAAGCCGAGGGAGTTCCGCAACGTGGAAAGAGAAGCGAGGGCTGTCGGGGAGGGCGGGGCAAGGGGGTGCTTCGAAATCGGAGGCCGCGAGAACGACTGCGAAGCTGCCCTACCCCCCGCCGGTAAAACTCGAGCTTGGCGGGAGAATGGGGTGGCTGGCGTCGCGCCGCCCTTTCGCCGACGCGTATCGCGACTCATCGACTTTGCGATGACAAACGACCTTCGTCACTCCTGATGGGTCCGTTCTTCGTGGCTCGCGGATGCGCGCTAGAATGTTGTCACGGACAGCAGAGGGAGCAGGGGGAGGGAAAGATCGCGAGACAAGGCGCGGAAGAGACGCGTGGTTGAGTGAGACGAGTCGGTGCCGCTTTTCTTCTTTTTCTCCTTTGACGTTTCCTCCCTCTCCGCGCGCTGTTGATTGGTTAGTTTAATCCGGGCCAATCATCGACTCGCAAGCGAACTCGAGCACAGTCCGTTCGCTTTCGAGCGGTCAGCCTAATTTAACAAGGACACCGAGAGCTGACTCTCCTTCTCTCTTACTCTACGGGTGCGGGTGCTTCAACAATGGGAGACAATTGAATCGTTCTCGTTTAATGAACGACGGGAGATAATGAAAAATTATCAAGCGCAGGCAAAGTTGCAGGCGCGGCAAAGTTGCCGGGCGGGAGCATTGTCTCGTTGATTTCAGACTTACTCTCGGAGCGCGTCGGCGCGGACGTGTCTCTTGTCGCGATCTAGATACGTCCGTAGTAAAGTACTTTGAGCGCTCGCACTGAAATACGATCTTCTATTATTTTTGTCAAGGTACGAAATTTGTCGGGCATATCCGACTGCATCTAGGAACTGATGCGCGAGTATATTTCACAACACACCGCCGTCGAGATAAAAGTAATACAAATGCGCGTATAAAACCCCGGGGAGGAACGTTTAACACGTCGCCCACCCGCGGCTTTCATAAATCCGAAAAAGAGGCGGAATCCTCGGCGCCACAAAGTGCTGTTTTTAGATTGCCGTGTCTGTTTGCGAGTTTGCATCGAGGAGAGGCACCGCTGTAATTTAAATGTAGCGTTTTCTCATTCGTACGACGCGCCGCGTCCGCGGAAAGTAGATGTAACAGATTGCGTCGTGAGCGTGTGTTCATTTCAGCCTCTCCCGGGCGAGCGTGTTTTTCATCGATACCTCATGTTATTAACCGACCGAGCAAGATATAGGGGAAACGCGAGATGCACCGAACGCGATGCGGTGTCTGCAGCCTCTCCGATCTTCAGAAACTAATATCACACACATTGGCGCAAACGGTACTCGGAACAATAATAATCATGTATGGAATCGCAAAACGCGAGGTACAGCATCAGACCGCAGATCGTTGCACGGTCACGAGCTGCTCCATTAAAAATCATCGCGATAAACGCGAAGTTATTCCAACGTTATTCCAACGTTAACCGCATCCACATTCGCGATTCGCCTCGGCACGGGCAATCGTGAGTTTCGTTTCAGCAGAGAAAGAGAGAGAGAGAGAGAGAGAGAGAGAGATACAAAGAGTAGTCAAATTGGGGAGGATCTACACCCTCCTCTTGCCGCAACTGACGTAATGTCACAATGATGTTGGTGCAAGTGACGTATTCCCGAACGACGTTCGCTGGCCCCCGAGAGGGTGGCGCGGAGTAGAAAAAAATTACAACGCGCTGCCAAAGTTGTTCCGACGGGGGTTGGAGCGAGATCCCCGCTTTTCCGTGCGAGTTTCTCATCCTCGCTAGGAGGTGACGACGACAAATCCAGCCGAGACGTAGCGACGCATAACCAAATCCGTCCGCCCTTCGTCTTCCCCGTCTCGCCCCGCTGTGCTGCGCCGCGCCGCGCCGCCAACCCCCACCTGCATACACACATCCCCGACTGGCTGTTTCCGGCGCCTCCGCCAACGACACCCGACATTCTCGGAGGCCGCGAATCTCCGGAAAATACGGCACACGTACTTGACGTACCTCACACCGTTCACTCCCTCCGTCCACCCGCGCGCGTCTCTCTCTCTCTCTCTCTCTCTCTCTCTCTTGCGCGCCCCTGTCGCGTTTCGAGAAAACCAACCCCCGGATACCACCCGCCCGCTCCCGCGGCGCCCTGTCCTCCGCAGCCAGCTAGAGAAATGGCGACACGAATACGCCTGGTTCCCTTCTTCTCGACGGCGGGAATTGCGGACTCGCGCGTCGGAAGGAAATTCCGGGAGCGATAAGAATAAACCGCGACGGGGGTGGAAGGTGCCGGCGGCGCATGTATTACAAGTGGCCCGGCGCGCGGCGAGAAAAATTGTCGCCGACTCTACGGACTATTGGACCGCTGGCGCGGACTTTTCGAGGGAAGAATACTTCGCTCGCTCGGCGATGCTAACTTCCGCGCGCGCGCGCGGAATCGAGTGTATCTCTCGCGATCCGTCGGCGGTATGAACGTGGACAGGTTTACGCAGTTATTCGTCACATTCACGCTCAATCCGTGTGTGAACATCTATTCCTGTCACACGGAGGAGCAATAAGGAGAGAGAACGGCAAAGCGTGCAAAGGTCGTCTTTCATTCATCCGGCGTTGACTTATCGCTGTCAACGAGGTAGTTGTTAAGGCTGACATTTACTCCACCGTGTGCAATTTGCAAGTTTCATACTCCCACGCAGCGGCGCTTCGGCCACCGGAAGCGTTGTCCTCACGACCCGCCGAGCATGAACCGAAAGTGTCGTCGGCACGGCTCTCTCAGCGTGCGCGGCGAGCGCGAGGTAAAAATCCGGTGTCGGCCGAAGAGAGCCGCGGCGGGTTAAACACGAGAGAGCCGCCGCCGCCGCGCATGCACTCGCGGCGGTAACGCAATTTTTCAAAAATCTCGAGCGGCTGCGTAATGTTCGATTCCACGGGCGAATTAAATTTTGCGTAGCCATAGCGACCGTGGCGTAACGCTTTGCACGACCGCAGGCGTTATCGCGGACGCGTGCCCGTCCGCGCGCTCTCGGACGGCGCGCGCATGAGCGTCGTCCTCGCAGGCGCGAGGGGTGCGAGCGAGGAGGGGTGAGAGGGGTTGTCCGCGCCGGGATACACGCGAAACGACATGTACGTGCAGCGGGCATTGCGCATTTTATCGCCGCATAATGGCCTCCCGGCGGTTCGTTACCACCTACGTAATAAAGCCATATTAAACAAGACGGCTTAACGCGTTAACTCCCCGCCCCCACCCTCTCGTTCCCGGTTCCCTCTTCCTCTTTCTCGTCCACCCGCGTGGTGACGGACACCTCTCTCCTTCGCGCCAGTTTGCCGCCGCGGCAACGAACGTCGCGAAACGTTGTGATATGGAAATCACCATCCTCGTGTCGCTCTCCCGCGTCGTCTTCGATATTTTCAAGCGCGCGTCAGTGCCGACTCTCTCTCCTCTCCTCTCCTCTCTCTCTCTCTCTCTCTCTCTCTCTCCTCTCCTCGCTCGCTTCCCCGCTCCGCAGCCCGCGCTCGTCTCATTCGTTCATCGACATTCCCCGGGCTGGACGATCGGCGCGAGCTTCCGTTTGCGCGCATACGGAAAAGCGAAAAGCGCTTCGCGGGAATCCGGGAAATTAATTTTTTCTACTTGTATGACGAATCACCCGGCGGGATTGCGCGGAGAACGTTGCCGCGGAGCGATAGCTCGCGAAATTATCGCGACGACTATTTCACCGCAGCGCGGTCTCGCGCGGCTTTCATCGAGAGGCACTGCTCTCTCTCCGCAGAGCGATGTTAAACGCGCAATCATTAATTCACGCTGGCATGTAACAGATTTCGACGCGCTGCTTTCGCGTTGATTTCAGCCGCGTTCGCTACCGCCGCGCGCGTTCGCGCGCTGTTACTCGCGCGGATATCAGCGCGCCGGGACCGATGCGATTAGTCTGTCACTCGGGGCGAGGCGCGACGATGTATTAGACGTTGTTCGCGGGATGAATGTATCGCGCGATAAATAAAGCGCGGTCTCGGCCGCGAGATGCAACTTCGTTTCCCGGCAACGCAACGGCGGCGGCGCGAGACGGCTCTCAAGGAGAGAGAGAGAGAGAGAGAGAGAGCGAGCGAGAGCCCGGGGGCAGGGAGGGGAAGCCCGTTTCGCCCGGTTTTGATAAGTGGGTCTCGCGATTGCGATTTGAGCGAAATTGTTATTGCACAGAGAACAATGCACGCGTTCCGCTAATCCGCGTTTTATTATCGCATAATGACCCGGCCCCGTTGTCGAGCGGTGCTTCGCCGCTTCTGCTAATAGAGCGGCATTAAACCGGACGACTTAACCCCGTTAAAACGCCTCCTCCCGCCGTGCATTCTTTTTCACCCCTCCGCTGCTCCGCCGCGCGCGCGCGCGCGCGCCGGCCGGCCGGCCGGCCGGCAAATGGCACGATGCGTCGACGCGTCGCTAATTTCACCCTTTCGTCCGAAAAAAGCTACTCGATCGAATTAGACCGATTCTAATAATCGGTCTAATAGAATTTGCCTCCTCCTCCTCCGCTCTATTCTTTCTTTACCAGCGGACATTTTGGAGGTTACAGATACGAGGGTGCGAATCTCGTTGATTTCGCAACTTGCCATCGCGAGTCTGACCGTGTCGCAGATTCGGCTTTTTTGATCGAACAAGATGCGAGAATATCGATGCAGAGTTGGTGCGAGAGCGAGACTCGCTCGCGGCCTGTCTCGCTGAACCTCGTTGTTGCCTCGGCCACATTGTCGTATTAGAAGCGCCTCGCGCGCGCTTCTAATAAACATTATTCCCGCGGGAGTGAGGAAGGGGCCTGTCAGGAGGCGCGCGAAAATATCGGCCTTTACCTTTGCATGTAAACGAGTCGGAATACCGAATCGTCCCGGAGCTAAAAACGCGGCACGCTCTCGCGTGCTCGTGAATAACGAAGTTAGCGTCGTCTCGCGCCTTATACGGTATGCCGGAGCGTCCTTTCCGGCGGAAGGGCGATTTTTCTACGTCCACCCTCCGCCAAGGACGGCGACGTTACACCGGCGGGAGTCCGGGAGCGCGGGTCGGTATTGCGTCGATATGTCAGTCCGTCCTGGCAACGTGTGCTCGTCGTCTTTGCATTTTATTAAGTCCGCCGCCGGCGAGGATGTATAGGGTACCTTCCGTCATGTCGCCGAGGGATAGGACAACCGGAATTTATGGGCGAGGATTCCGCCCCCGAGTCCGCCGCCACCGCCGCCGCCGCCGCCGCCACCGCCACCGCCTTTTACATCCGAGGACATTTTGCGCGAAAACGTTTCGGCGAATAGCGCGCGTCTAATACCAGAGGCCATCGCGAGCAGCCGCGTGACGGATCGCTGGAGGGACGGCCGACTTAAGATTTTTCCTCGAGAAGGTCCCGGAGAGACTCCGTGGCTGCCGTGGATGGCTCGCTCGCTCGCCCGCCCGCAATGCTCATTGTCGTCGGTGACTTGCGCGTGCCGTTGAGGAATACGGCGGCAACTTTTCCCGCGAGCGCGCGTCTTCGCCGGGCGATCGACGCCTCGTCAGAACGATCGATGCCTCGTCAGAACGATCGATCCGCTTCCGTACTCGAGCAGATAACCGTGGAGGAAGCTCCTCTTTCCGGAATAGTAGGATGCGAATATATCGCGCGCGCTTCGGCTCCGGTAATGTCGCGCAACCACTCGCTTTTATCGAGCGTCCCCGAACTGTGTAAAATCCGCGACGGCGAATAAGTCAGTTTCTCGCGTTTCTCGCGACGACAGGTGGAAATGAGAGCGGCCGCCGCGCGATCTCTCTCGTCTCTGTGTCCGTTCGACGAGTTCACTGTCGGACAGTCTTCGTCGATTGGAATTAGGTGCGAATGTATTCGTGAATTGAGTCGTTTAAATTTTTCAAGACCGTCGACGTTCTCCTCGCGTTTCGGTGTACCGCCAGGCAGTCGATGAGGGGAAGCTCCGAGGGAGCTAAGTTCTACATTTTCTTTCGTCGTCGGTTCCAGTTTTGGGAAGATACACGTCGAAAACTTATCCCTTTAGAACGAGATGGCTGTCATCGCGAACGAGCGAGCGAGAGAGCGAGCGGAGAGAGGGGGGACTCTTTCTTCGATGAAATATCGTACGCTATAAAAGAGGAAATGCGAGGTATCTCTTTTACAAAAAGATTTTGCTTCATGCCTCCTGGGAAGAGAGATACGATTTTCTAGCACCGCCAGCGTAGTACTCGTACTTTACATTAGTCGCCTTTATGCACTTCACGTTTCGCGTGCAATTTAAAGAATTCCTCGTAGTGACGCATATCAAATTACAAGACATATTGCACCCGCCCCCTTTCTCGCATACCGAATTTCGGCGGAGCGAGGTCCTCCTTTTTCCCCTGCCCTCATTCCTCCTCTGTCTTTTCTTCGTCGCGAGACAAGGCGAGGACGAAGAGAGAGAAATCCCCTCCCCGCCTTCTTACCCGCCCTCTCGCCGCCTGTTGTCGGGGATGAAAAACGGGGGTGGGAGTAAGAAAGAGAGGGATTTCCTTTGAAGAAATATCGTGCGCTATAAAGGAGAAGATACTCTTGTACCTTATTCACAAAAAGATTTTCATTGCCCCCGCCGGCGAAGGAGATGAGATTTTCTGATAGCTCGGCTGAAGCTTCGCGCATTTAAAGACGCGCTCGCGCGAACCACCTCGGTCTCTCTAATAGCGCGCCCGCGCGACCGGCTGATCGCGCGACTACATCTCGCTGAGTGACGAGTGAAACCTACGTACATCCGCCGACCCTCCCCCTCCCCCTCCTCCTCGCCCCGCAGCCAGCTGACTTCCCGGAGGAGAGGCAGCGGAGTCCCCGGCGAGACGACGTTTCGCCTCGAACGCACGGTCGACTGTTTCGTCTGTTTGCCCTCCTCTCCTCCTTCGCCGAGAGAGAACGTGCCGTGGATTTCCCGGCGATTAGAGTGCCAAATTCTGGTTTACGTCCAGAAATACTTGGCACGGGAGAATCGCGCTCTCGCGCGTCGCGCGGACGCATTTAATACATCAGAGAGCGTCGTCGTTCTACCGGGCCGGGTGATAGATCGCTCGGAGGGACGATCGACTAGACATCCCCCCTCCTCCCTAGGGCGTAAAAGCAAGAATCCGCGGAAAACAGCGCAGTTAGCCCTGCTTGCGGTGGTGCGCGCGCGCGCGTTTTCCTTTCGTTTCTTCTTGCGCGTACGAGGTTTGATCAAGAAGTAACGAGAATTTTGAAATTGCGCGCGCTGTATCTTGTCTATTCGGTTGATTCTTCTTTTTTCGTGTGTTGGTAGCACTACCAGCGGCACTAGGTGACAATTTTCAGGCAGCTGCGACGCTTAGTTTGTGTTTGGCGAGCGGATGAGCAAGACGTAGTCTTCAGTGTGTTTGGCGATTTTTTGTGTGTGGCGAAATCAGTCGGATCAGAGAGTTTGTCTGGAATTTTGTGTTAAAAACGGAATTGAGTGCGAAGCGAAGCGTTCGAAATGTTAAAGAAGGCCTCTGGCGACGATGACTGTGTCTCGCTATGTCAGCACGAGTTTATGAATGGTACGAACGCTTTCAGGAAGGCCGAGAAGACATCGAAGATGACGCGAGGTCTGGACGCGTCCTAGCACGTCCACCAGTGATGAAAACCAGTGGAAAAAGTTGAAGAGATTGTACTTGCTGATAGAAGAATCACCATTAGAGAGGTTACTGAAGAAATAGGAATTTCATACGGCTCGCGCGAAGCGATTTTTACTAATGTTTTGAACATGAAACGAGAGTGGCAGCAAAATTTGTTCGGAAACTGCTGAATTTTCAAGAAGAACAACATCGCGTAACCATCTTATTCTCCAGACATGGCCCCCCCCCTCCCGTAACTTTTTCCTGCGAATTTCCCAAATTCAAAAGGACACTCAAAGGGCAACGTTTCTCAACAATAGATGAGATAAAGGCGAAATCGCAGATCCAGCTCGAGAGACGATACCTAAAGAGGCGTTCGACCAGTGTTTCTCAAACTGGAAACTACGTTGGCACAAGTGTATAATATCACAGGGGGACTACTTTGAAGGAGACGGGATAAACATTGAAGATTAAATAAATACTTTCGGAGAAAATTAAAAATTCTCGTTACTTTTTGATCAAACCTCGTATCGTGCGTCCCTTTCTCTCCGTTTTCCTCCTTTTATTCGACCTCCCGCTCTCCGGGGAGACGAGAGTCTGCCCTGGAAAGGGCAAGATTCCCCCGCGCGAGGATCGCGTGGAGTCCGAGGAAATTGTGCCGGAGCGCGATACCGCCTTCGAGCGCGGCCGGGTCTCGCGAGCGATGTTCTTCTTGTACACGATAGAGCGCGCCGTGATAAACGAGAGACTCCCTCCCCCTGCGCATTCGGAAGTATCGTAGCGTGAAAAGGCGCGTACGCGATCTGTCATGAGACAAAACGCCCAGCGAAGGGAAAGAGGGAGGAGCGGGAGTTTGCCGCATCTCCCCGTCGCGCGGGAAGCGCAATTAAACGCGAAGATCGCGAGACGAGGCTCGCCTTTTCTTCCCCTGAATTATTCAACGGCACGTCCAGTCGAAAATCCCGAGTATACCCGAGGATGCACGCGGTTGCGAGCAATGACGCGGATACAGCGCGACGGCGGAGAGAGCGAGAGAGCGAGAGCGAGAGAGAGAGAGAGAGAGGAGAAGCAGAGGGATGGAGTTTCCAGCCCTTTCAATCCGCGTCGAGGAAGATTTTCATCGGCGGCGTGTCGTAACTGCCGGATGCGATTCGCGCGCTCCGCGTGTTGTGAAGTGCGGTTTCGCTGTCAACCGAAGCGAGAACTTTGACGACGTTTCCAATTGTTTGCGGTATACAACCCCTGTCGGGCGGCGGACGGATCTAACTTTGGTCGCGATCATGTGTTTCGAACAGCGCCCGAGGTGCGAATCGGCGTGTGCGAATGTACGTGTTTCGCCGTTCGCCGCTTCCTCGCTTCGAAACGAGCGGGCGAGGGGGAAAGAAAGGGGGTGGGCGGCGGGGGCGCGTTACAATACGCGCTACGCAAACTTCCGTGTAAATAACGCGTAAGTAAGACGAGATTATATCGGGCGAGTAATCCGCGATCAGTCAAACGCAAACTTCGGGAGCGCCGTTTACTATCATGGAATCTAATTGGACGTCGAGCTATCCGCGCGCGCGCAGCTGCCGTCGAAAGCCGCCAGAGTTCCGGCGGAGATATTACGCCCGAGGTAATCCGAATGTAATGAAAAACGCGCGTATCGGGCCGCATACTCCGTATGCGCGAGCGCGTAGTTTACAATCGAAATCATTCCCGTTGGCATTCTTTCGTCGGCGGCCGATCGAGCTTCGCCGGAGAATTCCCATCGCCAAAGAATTCCCGGGATACGGATCGAGCCCGGGCCCGGGAGAACGGGCGGCTTCTCTCTGTCGAGATGCACGCGCGATCCGACGTGCGCCCGAGGAATTGCGAGGCGTTTTATCTCGTCGCTCCAGATACAGAACAAGCGATAGGCAACAGATTACTCTCTCCCGGCCGTGTAACGTCCGCTTCGCCGCGCGACTTCGACCCGTAAGGACGGACGACCTCCGACCCGCCCCGCCTCCGCTCCTCGTGGCTGATTAATTCCCCCCGCTGGAGAGGGAATCTCCCCCCCCCTCCCGCCGCCCCGAAGATCGGCGGCGGAGAGGCTCGCGCGCGATTTTCCGGCTGCGAAAATCAGCGGCCACCTTATCGCATCGCGGCGGTATGCTGGCAACATCTAAGATTTAACGTCGACAAGATGTAAGATGGCGGCGGCGGCGGGCGCGGGCGGGAAGGGAGGATCGCTCGCGCAGCCACAGGCGCCTGCGGTCTATCGCGAGGGGAAGCTTGAGAGATGCAGTTGAGACTTTGAGCTTGCGGTTTAAATGTAAGAGGAGACGTGTTCAATCGCGCAGATGCACTCGGCTCGCGGGAATACGACGACGACGACGACTAGGAGGAGGAAGAACAAGAGCGGGGGCGACCGCCGAGTTCAGTTTCTCGAGCCATTATTTACGAATCGCATTACCGCGATGCACCGCGAGCAGAAACTTTTAGTAATGGAGTGAACGGCTCGACGGTGTGCCGCTTCTTCGCCCCGAATCAATGTACCGACAAATTTCGGATTACCGTCGCGACGGCCGCCGACGTCTGCGGCGGCGAAAAATAACAGGCCTCGCGTTTATACGCGAGGTGCGCCCACCTCGACGGCGACGGCGCGCGCCATCGCCGAGGCGATTCAACGCTGCCGTGCCGAGAACGCCGCGGATTAACTTGTAGTCGCCGGCGAACTCGCGCAGGCCGGACGCTTTACCTGCAATGCGCGTTTTAACGCCCGCTGCTGGTTACACGATTACCCTCCGGTGGGAGGGGGGGGGGGTTGTCTTTGTGAATCAAGTGACTCGTTCACGAGAACGAGCTTTGGGTGAGATAAAAAGTAGCAATGCTGAGACTGAGAGCAATGTATCTCTACGTGCAGTAACATGCAGAAAGTTTACAGGTAAACAATCGAATTTAAGAAGACCAGAAGAAAAAGAATGTCCAGAATTAGATACGCGCCGCGGCGCAATGATGGTGGTACCTCTTGCCTTATCTTGAATACCGTGAGAATAGGAAGCGACGTATGTAACGGCAATGTACGAGAGGACAATGGCGATACGATCGATCGACCGCGACGGGAGAAATGTATTTGCCGCTCGAGCATCAGAGAGACTTAAGGTACTCGTGTTTCGCCGTTTTCCGAATTTATTTCTTGCCTCGTTGTGATGTTTTAGCCGGGCGATTGCGCGCCGGCCGTTTCTTTCGCGCTTCGGACCGCTCGCCGGCTGTAAATCACGAATATCCGTTTGCGCGGAAATGCGCTGGATTTATGGTTAATTCGATCATACCCCCCTCCCTCACTGTCTCTCTTTCGCGCGCGCGAGGTCCCATTGTTCGCGGATGCATCGGCGCGTCTAAGGAAATGCAGAAGTAATGTATATAAGCAGACTGTTTTCGACAGCGCGGATTCATCGTCGCGAGCTACATTGATAAATAAGTTCCCGGAGCCGCGCCGCCGCTCCTTCCATTCTTCGTTTGATTTAAGATCGCGCAAAGCTGTACGTTTCTAAAGCGCTCTCATGCTAAATTATTATACTTTGGCTGACCTACTTCGGTCTTTGTATGTAATCTCGGTTGGCTTCCCCCACCTCACTCCCCCCCCCCTCTCTCTCTCTCTCACACACACACACTCATTTTCTCTCTCTTTCTCTTTCCTCAGTCGCAATTCTGCCCTCCCCCCCCCTCGTATCCCCCCGTTAGAGGCAAACTTTTCAATCGCTTAAAAATTTACGTCCGTGAGATGCGTAAGTATCCTTATCCCCCCGCCGGGTCGTTTATTTCCCCGTCTTGGATGCTAAAAGAATCGAGAATATCTCGCCAGAAGATACTGTATTGGTAACGCGACAAGAGAGAGAGAGAGAGAGAACGCGGTTCCCTCCTCGAAAGTCAT
The DNA here is from genome assembly GCF_003227715.2 of Harpegnathos saltator. Taxonomy (NCBI): domain Eukaryota; kingdom Metazoa; phylum Arthropoda; class Insecta; order Hymenoptera; family Formicidae; genus Harpegnathos; species Harpegnathos saltator. The sequence goes on from NW_020230632.1 coordinate 695,494, forward strand.
TTCCATAAAAATTATGCGACTCGTTCGAGTGCCCTTAATCGCACGAATTCTGTATTCATTTCATTTTCACCCTCATCGCTCAGTCTTTCGAAACCTCCTCATTTCCCTTCGATTCCCGCATCCCGCAGTCGATAAATTACGGAATTCTTTAGCCTCCGCGTCGAGATTTCGCGTTCTCTTACCTTTTCATACGTTTGTTTTCATCTTCCCCACGTGTATGTATGTATATATATATATATATATATATTGTTTTATCGAGTCTATATTGCTGAAAAGAGGAATAAATGCTTCCCCTAATCTCTGTAAACCAGAGGGACGCTAATATTTCATTTCCCGCTACCCGACACGCAATCGCAATGTCGCTCGCGAAGAAAGGGTGAAATCACTCTTTCTTTCTTTCGTACATGCGTCGACGATCCACTTACCGGAACGAAGTGAAGGACTGTTAAGTGTCTCGCGAGGGAGGGACGGGGAGAGAGAGAGAGAGAGAGAGAGGAGAGACAGGCGATCGGACTCGCATCGCCGAAGGATCAAAGTCCTGTCCGCGGCGCGCGACGCGAGAACAATGACGTTCGGAATGGAATTCTAGAACGGAAAGTCCCTGTAATTGGAAATCTCTCTCTTCCTACCCTTCTATCCCCTTTTCTCTCGCCGTTATACACACAGCCAATGTGAGGCTGCAAGGACGGCGATCGATAGTTCCTTGACACCCGTGGGAAAATCGGATACGCGAACCCTGCTCGAGAGAGAGAGAGAGAGAGAGAGAGAGAGAGACTCTCTCTCTCTCCCATAGTCGAGAAAAGATCCGCGCGCTCAGACACGAACCTAATACACGAGAAGGATAAGTACGATGAAAAGGAAGAATTAGTCCGCTTTTTATTCTTGCGGACGAAGACACGGCGGGGGAAACACGACAAAGAGTTTATCCGCGAAGTTTTCCTTCGGCATTATCATTCCCATGCCCGGATCTCCTCTCGTCGTTTCCTCTTTACGATTTATAAATTAACATGATTACGGGGCTTTCTTTCCATCGCGCACTACACAAATTCCACGTAAATGTGACTACGCTGCGAGTGACGGTGAAAAACCGCGGTTTTCCAGCGAAAGAGAACGAGAGCGAGAGAGAGAGAGAGAAAGAGAGAGAGAGAGAGAGAGAGAGGGGGGGGGGGAGCGAACGTTGTCGCGCGAATGTTTGCAGGAGAGGAAAATTCTGGCGAACGTTTTAATTAACTCGCGAATTTTCAAGCGACGCGATCTCAACCGGCGAGAAGCCGCCTCTTGTAATCGCGCAAGGCGGCGGAACGCCGCGAGATTCTGTCAGAGGCGTCTGAGCTACGACGTTGAGCAGATTTCCCTCGGAGAGCTCGACTCGCTCGTTCCGAACGGCTCGGAAAAGCGAAGGATCAATCTCTGATCTGTCGAGGGACAGACGGAGGAGCTTGCCATTCGGCGGTAACGTATGATCGGTTCGTTAAGAGGGAATTAGAGAGCGCACGGATGGTGCGCGCGGCTCTTTACTAATTAAATCGTCTAATCGGATCACATCGCGGATTCAGGGGTCCGCTAAGCCAGACATCTTGGAGAACAATGTGATTCGAGACAAACACGGACGCCACGGGCCCTACGTGTAGTCGTCGTCGTCGTCGTCGTCGTCGTCGTCGTCGTCGTCGTCGTCGTCGTCGTTGTCGTTGTCGTCGTTGACGTCGAAGACGCAAGATCGTGCCAAGGAGAAATAGCGATCTCTTCCAGTTCCTTCGACGCAGAATATGTACATATCGAGAGGGGTCGGCCGAAGGGAAACTTCGCCGATGGAATTCGTAACGAACCTTCACCAGCGCTCACCGTTGACTCGCGATCGACGACTCGCTTCGTTTCGTGTCCCGCTACCGTTAGGTCCCATCCGCGTAGTAATTAGATTCCGTCGAGTGAGATCAAAGTCTACCGCCATTTCCATTCCCGCGAGGAACTTCGCTTCCCGAAGTTTTCCGCCGCGCGGTCGTTTTTCTCCCGATGGATTCTCAGAGAGGAAGAGAGAGACAGAGAGAGAGAGAGAGAGAGAGGGAGAGAGAGAGAATATAAGTAAGAGGGAGGGGGGGGGCCGAAAGAGAACGCGTTGCTGAACTTTTTCGACGACGGGATCGCGGCGGAGGTCGGTTGCCTCGCCGCGCGGCGAATGGATCTAATCGATAAGCGCTTCGAAAGTGTTTCCGTAATTGTTTCTTTCGCGGTGTTTCGCGAGACGCAGAACGACACAAAACGAACGAATATATTTCCTCCTCTTTCGTTTTCGTATATTCGTCGGGCAAAAGAGACTCAACAAGGTACCTGGGACAGGTGCTGTGCGAAAAAGCCATCGTCAAAGAACGAAGACGAGAGAAGCCCGAGAGATTTACACTTCAAACCACCATTTCCAAGATATTCACACAATTAGAATAATATTCATATAAAATATTCATGTAAACGTTGCGCTGTCTGACGAAAAATAATCACCGGTGTACATAAAATACAGCCGTGTACTTGGGAAAATCAACACTTCCTTCTAGCAGTCATTGTTCCTCGCGTCATTCGCGCGAGGCATATACGAACGAATAACGAAGAGAGAGAAACAGAGTGAGAGAGAGAGAGAGAGAGAGAGAGAGAGAGAGAGAGAGAGGAGAAATGACAATTTCGAGGATGCGTGAAGACTATCCGTGCGATATAAGGAAACAGCTCGGCTGCGAGGCGAAGGCGTTCGTTCGACACTCAGCCGCGCGACGACGTCGTGCGCACGTGCGACGACGAGGACACGTCGATGCGGCGGGAAGGTGTGAAGGGAGCCAATGCTGAAAGGCACAGCGCGCTTTTGCAGCTTTTTCGCGCAAATGTCTCGAGATAAACGTCTCCACGACGAGCGCGGGCACGGCGTACGTGTCGCGACCGTCGTCTGGCGCAGCCGCCGTTCCGCCGACAGGGGGATCCTTGTGTCAGGACGAATTCATAACAGAGTCATAATTGCGGGACGGGTCCCGCAGTATGCATAATCCCGTAGTTAGCAGTTCTGCTTAACGATCCGCGAGAAGCAATCCCGACGTACCTGCCACGCTACAGGATGGAGGCGTCCCGGCCAACCCGTCCCTTATTACCTCCCTCGTTCACCGTTCCCTCTCCTCTCTCTCTCTCTCTCTCTCTCTTTGTTATCTCCGCTACGTGGAGACCCGGTCTATACACACACGTAGAAGCGCGAGGACACGTACCGCAAGGTACGTACGTACGACCGGCGAAACCGTAGGGCCTGAGTGTGACGCGACAAAAACTGTGGATAAAGAAGCAAGGGGAGGGGAAGGATGGACGGCTTGCGCAGTCGCGTTGGAAGAAGGGAGAAGGCGAGAGAGACAGGGAGAACAGGAGAGTTCGTTAATTACAGTTCCTCTGCTGCCATCGCTTACCGCAAGCGGCCACGAAGAGGAGGATCCCGAGGAGGAGGGTGCGAGGCTCTCCATGGTAATATCGCGTTCGGACAGTAACGTGCCTCGTCAACGTGGATCACGGAAAGCGGGCATCGCCTCTTCTTCCACGGCGGACGGCGAATGACGTGGTGGGGATTGGAAAACTTGGCTTTTCTCATCGAAAACGCAAGAGAAAGAGAGAGAGAGAGAGAGAGGGGGGGGGAGAGAAAGAGAGAGATGTAGCGAGTGGCCGAGGACGGTTTTTCCCGTCTCGCGTATCATTAAAGTTATCGGGTATCAAGGTAATGCAGCGAGCGCAGGCAGAGCTCGAGGCAGCGATTGACGAGATGAACGATCTACTCAACGGGGAGAATTTCAGGTATTACATGCAAATTCCCCCGGTTGAATAACTGGCTGATAACTGGCGTTAAGAGCATCGACAAGTTTTTTTACTTTGATCTCTGATGAACTTTTCTCTGATACTTTCGAGTGACACACCAAATCCCGAAGCGCCGCTTTCCAAGAGGAAAGCCGGACAAAAAATATGTTGTCTGCATAAACGTGCGAGAGAACACTGCATCATATCGGAGCAAAATGAGTTTCAATTTGCACGTCGCGCATCTCGAAGAGTTCGCATCGATGCGAAATGCCCGTAGACGACAATGGCCAATTAGAGGAGCGCCGGCTCGGGGACGCTCTGATTCCGTCGTAGACAAATGGGCCGGCTTGCGAGCTCGCGCGCTGCATTCGCCCGCTCCGTCTTTCTACCTGGCGAACGCGCGTCGACGCGAATAACGAAACACCCTTAATTCAAGCCCGTCATTAATTATACACCGTTGTTGCCGTAGCGGCTGTTGGAAAAATTTGCACATCCGTGCCCAAATTCTCTTCACGTGTAAGACGCTGGAGTTCGCGACCCGATCGCTCCGTGCTTCACGTCGCTTCTGTCCCGACCGCGACCAACTGTCGCGGATTATCCGCGCATGCCAATGTCGTCGATCTCGAGACTCGCTAATTGATCGGTCCGCTTCCTCCCCGAGTCGTCATCGTCGTCGTCGTCGTCGTCGTCGTCGTCGTCGCGCGCGCGCGCGATAGAGAAAGTAGCGCGTCTCGGCGCTCTCACTCACCCGTGTGCGTCCTTTGATGGGCCTTGAGGTGCGAGCTCTTGGTATACTCCTTCTTGCAGCCGGGGAACTGGCATTTGTGTAGCCTGCGCTTCGTGTCGGGCGGACTGTGCTCGTTGCTCCTCGCGTGGTGCCTGTTGGCCACGGTGGTCGCGGCCGCGGTCGCACCCGCGTGCGCGTGTTGCGTGCCGGCGACCGCAGGGAAGCCGTTTGCCGTGACGGAGATCAGTCTGCGGGAAAGAGAGAGGTAAAAAGTCCAACAGGGTCTCGCCCGGCTCTTATTGGCCGCGTTAGTCTCGTTGCTTGTAATTAGTTGGAGGCGCGACGTGCGCGTGCGTGCGTGCGTGCGTGCGCGACGCTTCGCCTAGCTCGCTTTGCGAGTTTAACAAGTAGCGTGATCGGCCGGGGTAACTGGCGAGTAATCGGCGCGCCGTGCCCTGCGCTTTCGAAAGAAACGCCGCGCCGCGCCGGCGGGAATCGCGAGGAGCGCGTTTCCGGCATCGCTCGACCCGGGTTAATGACGGATCGCAGGAGCGAATTGTTTCAGGCCTCATTACTCGGCGCTGCGCGGAATCCTACGAGGAGAACGTTCGGTAGCAGCTACCTGCTGCGACCGTGTCCCGGCGGCGTTTTTCTGATTCCTCGCCATCCTACTCGGGTCGTTTCTCCCCCGAGAATTTCCAGCGGAAAATCGCCCCGGTGCCGTCACTCGGCGATGCCGGAGAACTGCGGCTACGGCTAATCGAGAGATCATTTCCCAGTGAGACGGAAATTACGGTACATTCGTCATGCTTAGCCGGCTACTAAGCATCGGCTGCTCTCGATTCTAAAGGCAGCTGAGACTCTACCATCCGAAGACGATGAACGGTAATGACGGAGCGTTCGCGACCCGAAACACCTCCGCTCCGTCTTCTTCGCCGACGAACGTTGAGAAGGACATGCACGCTTAGTTTTATGACACTCTACCTTGCGACACCCTGCGCACTGCTGGTGGTAACCCTGACGATGGCGCTCCTGCCGCCCGTGCCGTGAAGGTTGAGGTTGTGCACGTCGAGCATCGAACTCCCACTCGACGAGTGACTGGAGTTGGAATGACCTTGACCCGACCCAGGACTCGGCGGTGGCGTCAGGATCTGACCTTCGCTTTCGCACCCGCTGTCCTCCTCTTCCTCGATCTCCTGCAGCGGCAAAATCGCACGCATTACGCAACGCAGATTACCGGGATATGCAACGGGATCGATGCCGTTTGGAATATTTGCGCGCCGGCCGGCCGGCCGGCCGGGCGAATAAACCGGTGATCACGCGAGACCTTGCGAACTCGTTACGCGAAGGAGGAGTCTCGTTACGTCAGCCGAACGCCAGCCGAAACGCCCGTCGCGTCGGCTCGTAAACCGAACGATAAAATATCGAAGCGCGCGAAGATCGCTCGGGCCTCCGCGGGGTCAGCTTTCGCAGCGGAATTTGAGAAAGTCTATCTTGCTCCACGAGTTGACGCGGGACCCCCCCTCCCCCCACATGAGATCGCGCGATCGTGGAACTGGGAAATTAATTCGCGCGAATCCAGAACGGGATTTGTCCTTGTCCTCTGTTAAGCTGTTACTTGGCAAGAGTCACGGAATAAAAATAACGTTTCGGAATTGAGAAACGGCAGTTTAAACGAGAGAAACGTACTAAATGGACCGGCGAAAGGCCGTGAAAGCCGCGCTGCGCGACTTACCTCGTGTTCCTCATCCTCTTCCAGATCTTCGCTGGGCTCTTTTTTGAGAATGAGCGCTGTGCACGAGAGGGAGGGTGAGCTGTCCCAAGACAGCGCGGAACACGCCGAACTCGACGATGACATCGACAAGGAATCGAGGTGACGGTCCAGGAGATCCCTGTCGCGGCCATTATCATTATGATCGCCGGGGCTAAACTTGATGTCGTCCAGACAGAGGGGGTCTCTTTCGTCCGACGACGTCGTCACCTGATTCGCAGAAAACGAGACGCGTCTCGAGTTTTAGCAAAGCTCGCAAGCCTTCAGCGTTGAACTTTAACTCTCTCAGCGATCATCTTAGAGATCGTCGAGCCACCGATAACGGAACGAAAGTGTCGAAAGTAACGCGCGAGAGGCTTTTCCCCGGAATCGGATGTCGATATCAACGACAGAATTACGAATATAAAGTCGCGTTCGCTTACACACCTCCATTTTGATTGGGGCATCGAATTGTGCGCTCGTGCCGGTGGAAGCCGTCCACGAAATCGGCGGCGCCCTGAAGAGGTTCCAGGGCGTTGTGTCCAGTTCCGTGGGGAGTTTTTTGTACGACTGCAGCTTCGGCTCGTCCTTCAGGTACCTCTCCATCTCGTAGCATGTCTGCAAGAGAAGACAAGCGAGGGTTTGTTAGGGCTCTTCTGCTACGAGAGAACGATTGCTCGAGAGAGAGAGAGAGAGAGAGAGAGAGAGAGAGAGAGAGAGAGAGAGAGAGAGAGAGAGTGATGAAGGTATGATATTGTTATCAGGTTAGGGCAAGCAAACGAATACACCTCCAACCGCGCTCGGCTATTCGGAATTCCGCGGGACGCGCGAGCCCAAACGCGCTCGACCCGTCCATCAACGATGAGCAAAACAAGCACATACGGGGCGATCGCGGGCTCCGCAGACGCCTCGGAAATTATCCGCAGCAGCCGAGCATCCCATATGGGATGGGAAGTGCATCGCCGTCAACGCAACTACTCGCGAGTTTGCGAAGTTGCGGCACCCTCCCCCGTAGGCTGTGCCAGTTTGCTACAGTTCCTTGGAGAGAGTACAAAGTTATGCTGCTCCCTGCGAGGAATTATGCACCGACTATACCCCGCAAATGAGATTATAGCGCCCCATTTTGGCTAAGTCGCCCCTTCGGCCTGTTCCTCGGCCTGTCGGCTGCTTTCCGCGCGCGAACACTTCCACGTGCAGGCGAGTAATCGCCCAATAATGTTGGCTTTGACAAATCTCCGACTTTGTGCGCGAGCACGCGTGGAACAACGCGGCCAGTTCCGCCGGCTTCGGCCGGGCTTAGTTAGTCTCGTTCCTGGAGAAATCGATCGGAAACGCGGATCGTCGATTCTCATTCGCGGCGCCATCTCGCGGTTGCTTTTGTAAAATGTTGCGTGCCACCGGAGTCGAGAAAATCGGGAGCGAAATCGGTGGAAAATGGCGACGCGAGAATGGGAAACTTTTATAAATATGTGTTTTGGTAGTTTCGCGGATTACGATTTAGTTTCCGGATTTCTTTTCTTGCGCTCGGTGACGAACTTGGTTTCCGCGGCGCAAATGGCTCCATGAATTGTCGGGGATAAACGTTAAATACTCGGACTTTAAAAGGATGTATGTGGCATTGAATCACGGTTTCGTGGCGCAAGCGGAACAACTTCCGTCATAAAATGAAGAGACGAGAGGTGGAGGAGCCTCCTCCCGACGTTATCTTTAATGTCGTAAATTACAGTAAGTACGTCTAGAATCAAACGACGAGCAAGAAGTCAAGTCTACATTCCCGGCTGACAAAGATTCTTCGGGAAGTGCAAAAAATGGCTGCGCGCCCAAGTTCGAGGGCTGCGTCTAATGCCACCCTGGTCCCTTCTGCGAGAAAAATAATCGCCGCCGGGCTCCTTCATTATTCACGATTAAAGTTCGTCCAGGGGGCACCGTGGCTACGACTAACGGCGTTAATATAACTTGGAAAGGAATTTTATCACTCGCTTAGGGACCGTTTCTCCTCCCCGGGGCTTGCCACGGCATCGACTGAACTTTACTAATCCTGACCTCGGCGCGGGCACGGCTCTATATAGACACGGACGATCTATCCCCGTCGACCTAATCTGTCAGAAGATCTTCGAGGAAAACAACGTTAATCGTCGCTGCAAATAGAACTATATTAACGCGTTTAGCGCGACCGCCGAGATAGTTCCCTCCGTTAATTTTGCAACGACCGAGCTGCTGGCGCCTGCATATTTAAAGCGCCGTGACAAACGGAAAATGGAGTTTTAAAAGTGCACGAGGACGAGTGAATTGAAGTAAAGCGGAGACAAAAGTGCTCGAGCAGAGTGTCGTTAACGAAGCAGGAGTGAGAGAATAAACGTCGGGAATCAAATATCAATCAATTAGAAGCAAATGGAAATATATCGCGGATCGTAACACGAAACTGAATTTTCAATTCGATCCATTCAATTCCCAAGATAGAGAGAGAGAGAGAGAGAGAAAGAGAGATAAATGCAAGTCAATACTTAACGATTATTGCGAGTTAAAATGAATTTTCATGCGCGCGACTAAAATAGACTCATAAATAATTCGTCGATAGAGTTGCCGAGATTTTCCCGTTTTGCCGCTCGGGTCGATGTTTACGGATTCGACGGTGGGTGGACCTTTTTTTGCCGGACTTAGCCGGCCTTTCTTGCACGTTCCGCGGTATAATGTGCATTTACATTAATATTGATCCCGCATCCCACTGTAAAACAGGAAGCGAATGCATTTACGAGACTGTGTGTGCGCGACGACGAGTCGCGGAAGTTCCCGGCGAAACGGGGTCGACCTTTCGCAGCTCTCTAGATTATTCCGGGAAGGTGAATTGTTTCGCGGAAGATATTTTGATTTCCTTTGTTTTCCCCCATGGCTAACGGGGAACCGGCCTCTTCCTCTCTCTCTCTCTCCCCCTCCCTCGCGCTATGCCGCTTAGAGGTACTGTGGGCAGTGCTAGCTAGGGATCGCCGGGGAAAAATAACCGGGAGCTTTCCGGTTAAGCGCACACAGCCGCGCGCGGCTTTACGACTTTTCGCGGAGACGAGCCGAAGCGCGTCCTTTCGCCATTGGCTCCGTTAAATCCCGAAACTGCGTAATAATTTACAAGTTCACGGCGGCCAGGGACGGGGGAAGTGTACGTCCGCGTCGGCGTCCGCGGTCGATCACAATGGTCGCGCACTAACGTTTTTCTTCCGCCGGACCGAGCGGTGGGCATCCGAATTGCGGGATCCTCTATTACGCTCCTCGCGACGAGCCCAAAGGCCATTCGCCCGCGGATTTACGCGACCCACCACCACTACCACCACCACCACCACCCTCTTCGTCATGTCGTGGAATTTCGCCAGCGGAATTATATCGTACGAGAACCAACCTGCGCGCGCGTACACACACACACATACACATAATCGTCCGCGCTGTCTCTCTCTCTCTTCGCGCAGCGATCACAGCGATCACCGACCATTTCCATTGTCTCGTCTTCGTCGAAACGATGGGCGCGAGTTTTTTATTAACGTAACTTAATTACCCGACGCGAAAGCTCCGAGAGTCGCGTCGATACGGATGAACGTGCACACACACGATTCCGGAATTACTCCCGAAATTTTTCCTCCAGCCAAGCCCGGATGATATTCCGCCCGCCCCCTTGCGGGACCTAAGCAAACATTCGGTAAATTTTTTTTTACGATGTTTACCTTCTTTCGCCTGACGAAGGGGGGATCGCAGCGAGGGACAACGGCAATAAAAAGAATTCCGCCGATCGATAGGCCGAACGCTCGGCGGCGGAGGACAACCAGAGGAGATCCCGCGTCGTGGCCATTATATATTTACAGGTAAACCCGCGAGCCATTTACAGCGGATTTATGAAGTCCCGGCGATTCTCCGGCCAAAACGCTCTCGTCTCGTATCGAGCTGCGATTTTTCGCGGTGGCGTAGCGTGGCGTTTCAAGCACGAGCCGGCCGCGACGTTTCGCGGATTCTCATGGCGACTGTCCGCGCGCGAAAGCGTCGTCATTTTCCGACGACGTGATGCTCTCGCTTATCTCGCAGAGACGTAACGCTTAAACACAGTCGCGCATGAATTTTCGGTATGCGGCTTTCGCCTTTATTTTTCTCACTCCGTTTCTCGCCGGCGTTATCACGCGGCCGCGCGGAAGCCGCCGCCGTGGGCGATGGCGACGGCGATGGAGAAGGGGCGAGTCGCGGAAGAACCTCCTCGCGATTCCATCGCGATGGAAATACAATTCGATTTTCTGGTGACCTAACCGCGATTACGTTTCATTGTTGTGATATCGCGGGGCATTTGTAGATCTTTACTTCCCGCGGAACCACCGGGACTTTCCATAAGATCCGGCCAACGAGGTCATATCGAGGAAGGGAGAGCGCCATCTCCGGGCGCAGAAACAGTTCCGAGATAATGGTCACTCCCTACGACCGATAAGACTGTTCTTAATGATAACGGCGTCATTTCGGAGTCCGCGTAGGATAGGACTCAATTCGCCAGTGGGCCATCACAGCGGACAAACAGCGGCGGCGGGAGAAGAAAAAAAGGGGACCGGGAGAAGGAGAGAATCGAATCGATCGGGGTAGTGTCGTGTGGAGCGCCGGGCGAAATCCGAGCGGACAGGGAGAGGACATCGCCGAGAGCTCCATCTTGGATTCTCCAAATCTCTTATCGTAGACCCATCGTACGTTCCCAAAAGCCAGACTCTTCCTCTCCCCTCTCTCTCTCTCTCTCTCTCTCTCTCTCTCTCTCTATTCCTCCTGCTGCTGCTGCTGCTGCTGCTGCTGCTGCTCCTCAACTATAGTTTACGCAAACTTAAATCCCGCGTTACTCACCGCCGCCGAGTGACACTCGGACTCGTAACGAGACCGGAACCCGCTGGGTCTGGCGGTAACGGTAAAATAAAGCATCCTCAAGGATGCCGAGCGTCTGAAGCGGCGGCAGGCTCGAACGTTGAGAACGCAGCTGGCGCGAGGCGCATTGCCGCTGGGAAACGACGAGATGAAGAGAGAAAGAGGGGCAGCGAAAAGGCGACGACGTAGTCACCCCTGAACAAGAAGAAGGAGAGAGAAAGGAGGAAAAGGAGAAGTGGAAGAAGATAATCTTCGCCCGTCGGCGGAATATCGCGCCTCGGATTCACCTTTCCCTCCTCCTCTCGCGTTTTTCAGCCTTCACCGGGCGCGCGCTCGCGCACCTTCTCGGCGGGACGTGAAGTTCCGCAGTAATTTCACGAGACTGTCATTAACAGAGCCCTCGCGGCTCGCTCGAGAGTGAATGAATGATAACCCGAGAGAGCGAGAGCGAGAGAGAGAGAGAGAGAGAAAGAGCGGGGGGGAGAAGAAAGGGGATCGCTCGCACGCTTTCTCTCTCTCTCTCTCTCTCTCTCTCTCACTCTGCTACGCTCGCGTATGCGCGCGCACTCGCGAGCGAGCGAGCGTCGATGCATTTCAGCCCTCCCGCCAGGAGGGCCACCGCGGTGGCGGTCTGCCAGGTCGTTAAAGAGATCCCCGCGACTTTAAGGGTGCCGTAAACCTGCGAATTTATCTCGTCCTTTCCTTCTACTTTTCCGTTCCCCGCGCGTCTCGTTCTCTCTCTCTCTCTCTCTCTCTCTCTCTTGCTCTCCCTCGCTAGCCGCGTCCTCCGAGCGACGAAATTTGGAAAGAAGCGCGGTCGAGGTCGTTCTTTCCGTTCCACCGTATCCTTCCTTTTAATCGCCCCTCCGCGGGCTCCTCTTTCCATTCTTTGCGAGTAGAGATTCGCGGCGCAACGGCGGGAGAGCGAGGGCGAGCGGCGATCAGGTGCTTTCCATGGATATCGGGGGCACTCGACCCCGCGGACTGATTAAATGGAGTGTACCCCGTATCTTAATCTCGTACGCGCGTCCTTCTCGTCCTGCGCGTCGGAGATACGAAGGCTCGGAAGCGACGTCGCGTCGGGAGCGGCGCGAGGATTTACGATCCTACGGCCCTGCGGGCGTTTGTGAATCTCGCTATCTCGATTTCGCGGAGTCTGGGGGGAGGGGGGGGGTACGGCGGAGGGGGCGGACGAGGGAAGAAGTATCGAATGGCGGGACGCGTTGCCAGCTTTTATATCGCGGATTGTCCCTCGTTCTATCGACGTTCTGCGACCTCAGACACACTAAACGCGCGCACTGTCTCGCGTTACGTTCGCGAGAGACACGTCTCTCTCGCCGGGGACATTCTCTCTCCGATAATAATCTCTCGTCGCGTATTTACCCGGCGAATCGGTATCCATCATCCAGCGCTCCATCCATGTCGCTCGTGTTCTCGCACACTCTCCCTCTCCCCCCCCCCCCACACTCGCTGGCAGTTGGAAATTTATACGGAAATTTACGCCCGCGAGGGTCAAAAATTCCACTCGCCACCGGCGAGCGGCGAGTGCCGGAGTTGCCGCGCTCGCTGCGCTACTCTCCAAGCAAATATCCGGAAATTCGTGGCAAATATTGCAAATCTTTCACGCCATTTCGGACTCCTAACGGCGAGGATTCTCCGCGGGAGCGCGTCATCGATCGCTCGCGCGCGGCGCGAGTCTCGTCCGAATCCCTCTGACCGAGGTAATCCCTGCGAGGAGACATTCGACGGAATGGCATCTGGAACGCGAGAGATCGCGCGCAGGGATACCATCAACGCTGATCGTGTTTCGAGGCTTATGGTTTTCCTCCGCAATGCCATGCCGGTCCGCTTCGCTCGTCCGCTCGAAAACGCAACGCCGTTGTAGGGAGTCCGATGTCCCGGGGTCAGGGTTAACGACGCTAACAAGCCGCGGCTGAGTGACTTACGACTAATTCAGCATCCTCTCTCTCTCTCTCTCTCTCTCTCTCTCTCTCTCGCCGCTCCACCCCCTCGTGTCTCATGATGATGATTCTCAGACATGTGTTGAAGGAGAGGCACAGAGAGGGAGAGAGCGTGCGCGAGGGGAGAGAAAGAACGGCTCTCCGTTGTTCGGCCAATAGAGCGCGATGCGGGCTGCCGCTGCTGGCCGGGCTCGTTAGAACACAGTCGTACAAATGCCGAGGCGATGCAATTGTTTGTTATTGTTGTGACGTCACCTCGTTAAGAGCGCCCTCGTGCTTGCGAGAGCTTGTTAACCGGTAATTTGTTGCAGGCGCGGCGAGGAAACGCGCGGGAGAGAAGGAGCGGAAGTGCGCGTACGAGCCGGCGAACGATTTCCGCGTGTGCAATTGCAAGCGAGCGGTTGCAAGTATCACGATTCCCCTTCAAAGAGGACGTGTGCGCGCGCGCGCGCGCGCGGAGGGGAAGCTCCAAACGTCGCAGTCGCCCGATTTTCCAACGCTATCAGAAGACGATGCGCGGCACGAGGCGATTTCGACTGATTCGCGCAGGATACGATAATGACATCGCACCGGTCATGGACGAAACGAAATTAGCAGCTCGGGCTCCGACAGCACTTTGTGACCAAGTAAGCGGAGGGAAAATTGAGATTTCTGTCTCAGAGACATTTATTCGCTATTTTGCTACACGAAGAACGAAAAATGTTCGGTCGAGTGGAAGAATTTCTCCAGTGAAACACGAACGACGACTCACGGTTTGAAATTTCGTCGGAAAACAGCAGATTTTCGGTCTAAATGATCAAGATTCCTGGTCAACCGAAGCGGAATTCTGGTATTTTCGCTCGGCTTTTCGGAATCCCGTTCACACATTTCATCCGAGAATTGCTACTTTCAGGTGCAGGTCATTGACAAGATGGCGTCGCGATTCTGCTTGCACGAACTACACTCTTTAATCGCGAGCGCGCGCGCGCGCACACAGAGGAGATTCGCTTCAGGGCGTAGGAAATTTGTCTACGGAAGCAGCGTCGGGTGTAGCAGCGGCTAAGCAAACGGACGATTTTTATTAGCCCCCACGGTTCCTTTGTGAGCGCAGAGAGGCTTATCGTCGAGGAGGAATCCTCTTGCGCTCTCTTGTAGCGGCGCTCGCCTCCTTCTCGTCGGCCCTTCGTCCTCTCTCCCTCGTTCCTCAAGTTAGCAGTAGCACAGTCGCCTTCAAAGCCGATGGCGGCTCTCGACGAGGATTCGGAACACGAGAGGGATCAGTGCCAAGGATCATAGGGTTCAAATTCCTGGAAGAACCGCAAACTAACTGGCGTACAGTCGATACCGAAAAGGTATTAGGCCTCGAGCCAGCCCCGGGATTCACACGTGACTCCGGTAGAATAGAAGCGTACACACACACACACACACACGCGCGCGCGCGCGTGCATCGATCGCGACGCACGTTGCGTAACCATCCTGGCCTCACACTACCCCGCGCCGAAAGGATGATGCCCGAAGACGTCGTTACCGCCGTAGGTCGCAATCTTCCCCGCTTTCGAGCAAATCGAGCAAAAAACTCGCCGGCGACGTCGACGCCGTCGTTCCTCGGGATCGCTCGCATTCCTCGAGATTCTTCGTGGTAACCCGCCCGCTTTCGCCCCCTATTCGCTCGTTCCCCACGCGCGATGCCCGCCGTCGGGCCATTTTCCGCGCTTTTTTCCCTCCGCCAGCGGCGTTCTCCCGCCGCCATTAAACCGTTACGACTTTGCGCGTTTCTCCTACGTGAGCGCGCGCGGTTAATCGTCGATGTGCCGGATCGATGCTGCCGTAAAATGACAAACGATCGCGTCGGAAAGGATCAACGCGACGCGAGTGAAATACGCGTCTGTCTTTGATCCTCGATGTATGATCCCGCGCGACACGGCCGGGGACGGGGGGGGGGGGGCCTGGGCAGCATGCCGCGCGCCGGTGCTGAACGCTTCATTGAAAACGACGTAACACACTCATGCATAATTTTAATCTTCATTCATCGCTCCCCGTCGTATAGAGAATGTGAAATTACGTAATTGACAACGTCGCGCCGGCGCGTGCGCGCAAAGCGCCCGCGAATATTTTTGCCGAATCATGCGCGCGTACGCGCGCTGCAGGCTTAACGCCGCGAAAGGCGTAACGCATTTCCCTCGCGGAGTAAATACAACGATAAATACGCCGTGCTGTTTGTACGGGGGAAAAAAAGCGGTGCGCCGCTGGAATCTCTCTCGCGCACGAATCTCGACGATTTTAATTCGTTGAGCGTTATCGACTGATACGTCAAAGCCGGTAGGATGCCGACGATACATCGTAATGACAGGTGACATTGATGAGCGACCGAATGGCCGCTCGAAATTTACACGAAGCAATTATTCGCGAGAGAAATAAAATCTTCCATTGGGAGAGGGAGGGGGGGGGGGAGAGAGAGAGAGAGAGAGAGAGAGAGAGAAGGCAGGACCAAATAAACGGACGTGTCAATAACACGTGTACTCCCGACGTTTCCTTCGTCGTGCTGGATTTAATAGCCGCCGAACAAAGCTAACGCGATACAAATCTCCGCACCAGCCTTCCATCAAGTCAGAGAGACAGAGAGAGAGAGAGAGAGAGAGAGAGAGAGAGAGAGGGGGGGGGAGAGAGGAGGGGAAAAGAAGAGAGAAAAAGAGAGAGGGTTAATTGATCGCGTGCTGGCACGATGTAATGGACGTTCAGTGACCCACAAAGACCCATAAATCCTTCGTTACAGCATAAAGAAGAGTCTAATAAAAGCAAACGGATTGGAGGCCGTCCAGGTGTGACGAACTTGATCCTCCACGCGTGCCAGTCAGGCTATTTACGCGTGTCCGCGGAAACGGCGCTCGGGTAATGCGCACACGTGCGCGCGGTGTGTGCGTGCGCCACATTCAACGCACACGATGGATTTTTGCGCAAGAATTCGCCGGGACGTAATCATAATGGAGTGAAATATTTGGGCTTTTCGGACGCGATTTTCTTTCTTTCTTTTTCTCGCCTTCATGTTCGCGGCACACGGGTCGTCTCGTCTGGAAAGCCCGGACAACCTCCCTCCCTCCCTCCCTCCCTCCCTCCGCGAATCCTCCGGGTCCTGCACGTGTATGATGTATTGCGGAATGTATAATTTTATATTCTCGTCCGCAGGTCTTCACGAATGGTCGAATAATCCGCGTATTACTTGCATTTTCGCGATTAACGTTCCGCAAGGGGGGAGTAGGAAAGAGGCAGTGAGAGAAATTGCAAGCTGCCATTCCGTTGGCGCATTTTCGGTCAGACATTTTGCAAAAGGTCCAGCACCCGCGATGGGCGGTGCTCTGGCAAGCGACGAAGAAAAAGGGACACGACGGATGTTAGAGCGAGGTAAAACCCGTGGACGGGCTTTGCTCGCCGTGAAATATGTATCCGCCGTGTCCGCTCGCCGGAGTGGCGGAGTAGTTCGAGCCTTCTATACGCGATAAATGGCGAGGATGAGTGGACGAAGGTGTCAATATGTCATCCCGCGCATCTATCGCATCAGCGAGGCCGACGAGGACGAGCTGGCGAAGAGGCGCGGTGACGAAAGAAAAGCCGAAATGGGAGCGCGAGCGATGAGAGAGACTCGAAGAGAGAAAGAGATCAACTGCGAATTCTTCTTTTATACGGCAAGTCGTGTACGGCTCGACAACGTGTATGTGAAAACGTCGATAGCCGACAGGATAAATTGCAAAGAAAGCTTGGAGATGCGTGGATGAGACACAACTGCGAAACATGTTGCGAAAGTTTCAAGACTGCAGGTTGCGATGATAATAATTCGCGAATCAACAGACGCGATCTCTCAAGCTGAGACTAATAACTCGTGCGTCAAGCACCAGTAGAGAATTAAGTTACAGAAATGTCATGCAAATCAGATTGCACGTGGCAGGCTGGAATGAAGCACGCGACTCTAGCCACGTCCCGGTCAACGAGAGCGAAATAAAAAAAGGCGGCACGATGAAGCGGCGAGAGTTTGGCGTTCGGACGGGCGCAAATCGAATGCAGTTGATTCGACGAAGAGAGAGAGAGAGAGAGAGAGAGAGAGAGAGAGAAAGCAAGGTCCCGTAGTCAGCATACAAACAAGCCGAATCTCACAAAGTTGGCGTCTCTTCGCTCTCCCGGTGATTCCGCATTCCTTCTGTCTCTCGCGAGGAATCGTCGCCGCGGCGCCGGAGATCGCTATTGAGAGCACGATTTCTTCGCCGCTCGGCCCCGCTCGCTTCCTCTCCGATGCTCTCCGTTTCGTCCGATTAGCCGCCGCGTATTCGCGCGCGCGCGCGCGCGCGCGTTTCTGCCTACCTCGGTCTTCGTAAATCTAGCTAATGAGGCGTGACGAAATGCAGAGCGCTGTACCTGACGAACTGTAATGCCGGGGACCGACGATTGCCTCGGATCTCTCTCGTCTTGTATTCACGGCAAATTCATTCGCCTCTAACCCGCCGCCGCGCCATCATCCTCCCGTGGGGGAGGGAATATACATATCCAACTTCCAGCGTCGTTATCTCTGTGATCTGTGCGCTGAGAATGATCGATGCTAAAGAGATAGCGCTTAGAGGAATTTGCACACGCAGGCGGAACGAGCCGATTAGACGTTGTGCGGGATATAAGTTAATCAAGTAGATGACCGCGTACTATCGTAATTAGCGTCTTCTTGCAAGAAGACTATTATGAAGAGGAGTCCGCGATCACCCACCGAGATTGCGCGCGACTAGCCGGGATCTTGTCCTCGTCGGATCCTCTAAACGTCGATCCCGCGAAACCTTCGCACCTCTCCCTCGCGACGAGATTTCCCTCCCTCCCTTCTCTCTCTCTCTCTCTCTCTCTCTCTCTCTCTCTATCTCTCTCTATCTCTCTCTCTATCTCTCTCTCTCTCTCTCTCGTTGAAATGCAATTCGCGACGTTCTTCCTCCACCTCCTCTTCCCCGGCGCTTTTTTCTCGCTGCTCCGTATGCGCCAATTGGCTCGGTTATTTGTTCGCGCCGGAGGTCAAGGCGAATGTGTCTGCCTCTGCAGAGAATTAGCGAATACGTTACACCTATACCGCGCGCGCTCAAAAGCGCGTCTATTGATTTCCGAAGTTCGCCACTTCTCCATAAATTACATCCGCCGCATTTGCTCTCCCATCCCTCCCCCCTCCCGCGCCTTCCTGGCCGCCGCTTATAACGGCACGTCCATTCACTCCGCGAGTTCGCCCAAGTTTCGCCCGACCAAACCTTACGCCTCCTGCGCGCTCTTTTAGCCTTGTAGCCTTCAATTAGAAACAATAATGCATCGGGCGCAGCAGCGCGTGCGTCTCCGTGAAATTTAATTCCCTCGTCTCTCGACAAAGAGTCCACGTATTCCGTCTTCGCTTCTTATATAGCGGAGAATATTAATCCGCCGTAAGGCGCGCCGAAGAGAGAGAGAGAGAGAGAGAGAGAGAGAGAGAGAGAGAGAGAGAGAGAGCGCAAGAGAGACAGTTAACGTCTCGACGGTTTCTTGTAAAAATCGTTATTCCGCGTCGTTGAGTCACGAGGATCCGGAGGAGGCCGGCAGCGTCGGCGGCGGCGTTGGCGGCGGCGACGACGACGGCGCGGCAGACATTATTAAATTACATTTAGAAGCGGCGCAGAGTAAGGCACGACGGGAGATGGTGAGAAGAAGGAAGACGCGGAGGAAAAGTGACGGAGACGGCGAGCAAAGCGGTGATGCTGCAGAGGGCTCAGCGGCGGAGGAGCAAGGGGCGACGGGGTGGCGGCGGCGGTGGCGGTGGCGGTGGTGGCGGTGGTGGTGGTGGTGGTGGTGGTGGCGGTGGTGCGCGGTCGCGGCTGTATATATTAATTTGGCGCCGACAATACATATTCAAGTTGGAATTCATACGCTGTCAGAGGCAGCGCGCTCGGTCGAGTGAATAGACAGACATTATGGATGTCGTACGGAAGCGGGAGAGCACCCGCGGCGGAGGGAGGGGAGGGGTGGGAAACGCGGGGCGCGCGCGTACGGGAATTCGCCGGGTTTCACATACGATCGTCTCGCGTGCGGTCTCCAGCCGCACACGAGAGGTGCGCGGGTGTGTGAGGCCGCGGGGGCCTGCTCGAGCGAGAGGAGGAGAGGAGACGGCAGGCTGGATGAGGGCCCGGCTGGCACGTTTCACGGCGACGTGACGTCCTCTGTTCGGGAACACGGGTTGCATGTAACGAGCGATTTCGAAACTTCTCGCCATCCATCGCCGAAGGGCCGTTCGATCGCACGACGGCTTCTCTTCGGGTCCGCCAGCCATCCGTCCGCATCTGTCGCGCGCATCTGAGACCCGGTCTATCGTCGCGAAAAGCACGTCACGAGGAAACGCTCCTCCTCCTCCTCCCGTCGCGATTGTCCCGCAAAGTTGACGGAATGTCGGCCGGGAGCAAAGTCGCGATGAACGCGAGCCGGAAAAAGAGGGCTTTTCACCGGAAGACAGCGTTTCCCGTGCAACATCATCACCCCGTTAAATCGACGCTTCTCCAAGCGACCGCCTCGCCGCCACAAGTACACCATGCATTTTCGTAATAGATTCGCGAGCTATCGATTTTGCAGCCGGGACGGAAGCTTCTTCTCCTTGATACGTACATCTACAAACTTGCTTTGGACAAGTCAAGCCATTGACTATTGAGCGACCCGACGACGGTCGGGAAGAGATTTCCCTGGGAGATCGTTTTCCGAGTCGTTAGAATCGGAAAGATATACCCGTCAGTTCTCAGGGCGGATTAGGTTTTTTCGGACGATCGTATCGGACGGAGCTCTCTCTCTCTCTCTCTCTCTCTCTCTCTCTCTCTCCGAGAGAGAAGAGAGACTGCACGCGCGATTGTCGCGCGGAGTCTCTTCCGTCATCACGACGCGCGATCTCGAGAGCGAGAAGATACGATTGGATTAGCAGGGCGCACGCAGCTGTGTCAAGTGCGAAATTGAATAATCAACGGGATAAATAAATGTTGCATTAGCATAACAGTCCATTCGAATCGCTTAAAGCGGCGCGGGCGAGCAAGGTGGGGGGAGGGGGTTCATCTGTCATACAGGCCGGCGTGTGTACACACTGTCGCGAGAGCAGCTAGGCGGCAAATGGATTCTAATTTATTTCAATTACGCCGCTAATGCGTACCGCCATTCTGTAATTCAATGACGCTCTACTTTCGCGATGCGTTCGCGATCGGATGTAATGTAAATCCCATTACCGCTATGGAAGAAGGATAATGTTACGGGAGCGCGCAGGCAGACGGTCGTTAACGACCGCCATAACGCCATAATGTTAGAGATCGCCGGCTGCGGAGAGCGCGCGCTGCACGTTCGGACGTTTGCGAAGAATCACCACTATGATAGCTGATATGTCGACGTGGGTGGTGGCGAGGTGTCGTTTCCTTCCTCGCGTTGCAAGGAGACGTCGCGGCGACGGAAGATCCCTCTTTCGATCCTTTTATTCGGCGAAAACCGTTCCGTCGAGGCCGCTCGTTCGCGCGCGCAAAACGCGTGAATCATCTCGGCTCGGTCTAACGAGACTCAGGACGAGGAACTTCGTTTTGCTCTACGCTTCAGTGAGAAGAGAGCATCGGTGATACCAACAATCAATATTAAAGCGAGATGGCGGATCGAGATGGTGTCTCGCGAAGGTTAACGAACACCACAACACGCGAGTCTCATCCAGCGCGTTCGCATAAATTCGCTTCGCTCCCGCCACGGAATCCCCGTCGCGCTTGCGAATTTTATCGTACGAGTATCGTCGCGGGCGGAAGAATCGAATCGAATCGAATCGAATCGCGCGCGAACGACGGAGCTCGTCGATCGCGCCGCATTTGGCCCGAGATCGGCGAAACGGGGCTAAGCGGGCTCGGCCGAGCGGAAGGAAAGAAGCCGCGCGCGATGGGCCCGGGGCCAACGTATATAGAGCGAAGCCGCGGATGTACGAGCGCGTAAATCACCGGCGCGGAGACGGTGGAAAACTTCGGGCCCGCTGCTGTAGCGGGCGGCCGACGAAGCCGGAGGCCATAACTTTAAGCCGCTCGACTTGCTCGACGACGACGACGACGACGACGACGACGACGACGACGAGGATACCGGCGGCGACGAAGAAGCCGCGCGCGACCGACTTTCCGGGATTCTGATGTTCCATTTACGGGAAAGAGCGTGCGCGATACGGACGGACGGACGGACGGACGGACGGACGAGGCACTCTCGCTCGTGCCAGAAGCGATTGTTTTATACGGGCCAAAACTGCGGAATACGTTACGACGCTTGTCCTAACTGAATACGAAACGTGCGCGCGCGCGCGCGCGCGAGAGAGAGAGAGAGAGAGAGAGAGAGAGAGAGAGAGAGAGAGAGAGAGAGAGAGAGAGAGAGAGAGAGAGAGAGAGAGAGAGAGTGGAAAATGTTTTTCCCCGACGACGCGCGGGAGCAAGAAGGAAAATTGCCGCGGTCGCGCAATTTGTCGCGAGCGCATTGTCACAGTTCTACGTTGTACTTGTATATGAATGCAATATACGTAATCTCTCGGCGTAATAAATTTATTTGCACATCCCTCTGGCGCACTGTGCGTCCGGAATGAAATACGACCGGAGCTCCGCTCCATGAAAGCTATTTAAATAAAATAAATGAAGGGGCACCCGCTGAAGAATAAAATTAAAGAACATTCGCACCGCGTTTGGACAATCGTTCGCCGCTGCGCTGGCCGGCTGGATGTCGCTAGCGCGGATAGTCGAAGCGTAATCGGATTTTTTCCTCCTCCTTTTCTCCTTCTCGCGATTATTTTCCACCGATCGGTGAAAATATATATCTCGCGCCATCCCGGAGACTTTACACCGACAGCCTCGCTCGGGTAAAGAAAAGAAATGGAGGAAAAAAGAAAAAAAAAAAAAAACACGTGCAATCCCGATGGCCGTAAGAAAAAAGGGGAAAAGAAAAAAAGAGAGAGAGAGAGAGAGAGA
The DNA here is from genome assembly GCF_003227715.2 of Harpegnathos saltator. Taxonomy (NCBI): domain Eukaryota; kingdom Metazoa; phylum Arthropoda; class Insecta; order Hymenoptera; family Formicidae; genus Harpegnathos; species Harpegnathos saltator. Next base: position 717,568 of record NW_020230632.1, read on the forward strand.
GAAAAGAGAAAGAGCGTCGTGCGCGATGAGGGATTAAAATCTCCGTCTGGGATCTTGAAGAGATGCATTGTGGTGCGCGTGATTCACTTTCTATGTACGCGCCGTTTATGGGACGCGCTCGCGCGCGTGAAAGTATGCCTTACCAGATGCCATCGTCCGTTGGACGATTATTTCACGACACCGACGTAACCGTCGGACTTTCATTCTCGAGGCAACCTTTCATTATCGCGCGACGTGGCGCATGAACCTTTTATAGAACCGTGCATCGCCGCTCGTTCTCGCGCGCTCGAGTATGTATGTGTAGCAACGCGAGCACTACATACGCACACGCTCGTCTCTCATCGCTAGTGCGTCTCACTGCGCCAAATATGGCGCGATTTTATGCGCTACATTCGCTGCAGAAAAGAATGCTCGGAAATCTCTCTCGCGAAATATGCAAGGTGCCTTCCTCTCTCGTCGCGAAGATGCGTCACCGATATCGTCGCAGCTGCGGCGAAGAAGGAGCATCTCGACGCGACGAGCTCTCCCTCCCTCTCTCTCTCTCTCTCCCCCTCACCCTCTCGGCGCCTGAGAAATCTCCTCTCCGCGCGAATCTCCGCATTTTTCCTCGGCTCGATCGATCGATATTAATCGATACTCCCGCGATCTGGCGTCGTGTATCGAAGAGTTACGCAATACTCTTCGTTCGACAACCTGTTCGAAAGCGTGAGACCGAGATAACCTTGGCCGACCCTTCGAAAGGAAATCGATTAATCTCGAGAGAGTTTCGAGGACGCGATTTCGTCGCGCACAGATGTTGCGCCCGCTATACATCAGGATGAGATGAAAACCGGGGAGAAAAGAGCGAGGAGGCGGAGGGGGTTCGTGCTAAAAAGTGCGCAATTAACGAGAATGCGTTTTAACGAATCGCCGTGATGTGACGCGCCGTACATGCCTCGCACAGAAATTCCGCGGAATAATTTTAATTAAAGTATGGCAGCGCGCGCTCGCTCGCTCGCGCTGTTTTTGCCCGTCTCCGCGACTTAGGCGAAAAGGACGTGGGGCAATAGGTACACAGAACGTAATGACGAACAAACTCGCTCGTTCCCATCCGTTCAGCTGCCATCGCGGAGAGCGAATTGAATTTGCTCGGAAAAATCCCCGTAAACAATATCGTAACGCTACACTCCGGCGCAATTTGCGCGATATCGCGCGTCGACCTCACGTCGATGTAATACACAGCGTGCGCGCGATATCAGCCGCCGCGAGTAAAATAATCAGTGATATTAACGTTATATTAATGACGCTCACGGTATTATTGATGTTCCAATTACGCGCGACCGGAATTTCGCATTACGTTTTTCAAGCGCGCCGCACGCGGCACTCGCGCGAGCGCGTTTTATCTCGCTCGCCCATCGGGACACCCTTTTAAAGTTTCCGGGGAATATCTTAATGAAGAGGTATTAAATTCTAGATGAAAGAACCATTAATCACGCGCACCGCTTCGTACTTTATTCGCTCCTCATATCTCGACGTCCTATCACCCCACACACGAAACGCGGATACACGAAGCGCCCCGTGGCCTGCTCGTTGCGCAATTCAGCGCGCGCGCGCGCGCGCTCGCGCACGAAGGGAGCAAGGGAGCAAAAAGACGAGAAAAAGAGAATCTTGGCTGCCGCGCGCCAAGGCGCTAGCCGTCGAAGATAAAGCGAGCGAATAAATCTCTCGCCAGTGCGAACAAACGCGCGACGTATCGGCGCAGGCCGCAGTCAGCGTCGGCTAAGCGACACGGTTGAGCCATTTTTCCGCGAGTAATTTATTTCATTAAAAAGTTCGTCGCGATAACTTAAAGTTTCAACGTTTCGTTGTCCTTCTCTCGGGACGGCTTCTCAACCACGTCTCTCTCTCTCTCTCTCTCTCTCTCTCTCTCTCTCTCTCTCTCTCTCTCTCTCTCTCTCTCTCTCTCTCTCTGCCGAGACTTTGCTCTCTCGCCGGCTCGTTAACGACTCGATTAGCCCGGCTCGCGTTTGCCTCTCTACGCGCCTCTCTTTTCAGACCGCGATGCATAATTCAAGCGTGCTCTCCGCGCGGTCGCCAGTAAGGCAAAACGCGTACACACACCGATCGATCCCTTGAGCGCGCGCGCGCGCGCGCGTTCTCGTACGGCACTTCTGACGCTCGCCGGGTAGCCATTAATGGTGATTTGTCGGCCGGACGGACGCGTCCGCGGCTCTCTCGCGCGGCGTTCCGCGGCAAAAAGCGCGCGGGCGAGGGAGCGGAGCGCCGCAGGAGTTAAAATTCCGGTGCGGCGTAATTGTGAGATACGCCCGCTCCGATATGATCTCTCTCACGTCGTCCGGTCCTCGGCCACGGGTCGGAGCGAGCGCCAGGTACAAAAGATAGGCGCCGGGGTGACGGGCGAATATTTCTTAATGGACCCGCCGCCGTGAAGTCGTTTTGCACGTCGCACCTGCGTAACCGCGAAAGAGCCAGCCGGCTTCTGCGGATGTTGTCACACAATACACGACGGTGCGCGGCTCCACTGTGTTTACATTTTTCTTCCTTTCTCTTCCCTTTCACGACACGTGAATTACACACGCGAGGCGCGGACTGTCGTAACCTGGTTGCACGCGCGATTACCCGCGATGCGGAAGTCTCGCGAAACGACGACGGACGGATCTTTCTTTCGGGCGCGCGGATGGATCGAGACGGGACGGGAGAGAAGCAACACCACCACCCGGTATATCGCGGGGACCTACTTACGAGTCGCCTTCCGTATCTCTCGCTCTCCTCGCTCTCTCTCCGTTCATTGGTCTCGGTGTTTTCTTTTCCTTTTCTGTCCTGTCCCTTTCCCCTCGCCCTCGACGTTTGCGAAAAAATTTCAATCTTATCCCGAGTCGAATGCCCTCGATAAATTTTTTCTACAATGCATATACTCGACGGACGCGCTCTCGAGGGTCCTTCGAGAACGGGGCTCGTCCTGGGCGGATCTGATGTCTCCTGGTCCCCACGGTTTGAACAGGTTCGGAGGGAGGGAGGGAGAGAGTGAGAGAGAAGCAACAAGGGAAGCCGGGGGGGTGAGGTACGATGAGGAAGAGCAGAATAACCAGGAGGACGACGGGAGGGACGAGAGGGAACTGACTTTGTTGCTCGCAGCTTTACACAGCCAATCTCGCTTTGATGTCCCTTCCTCCCTCCGCCAGGGTCTGGGATCCCTCTCGACCTTCCGAACAACGACGCATCCTCTTACAGCGTGAGGGCTACGCGTAGAGCTGTGCGCTATGTGTGTGTGTGTGTGTCACATGCCGATACGCATGATACACACGCGCCCGCGTGCGTGTGTACGCAAATTATGCGTGCGAGAGGGTCGTGCTTGTTCTATTTTCCAGTTTGGAGTCTAAAGGCAGCGTACGATCACGTTGACGACCTCCCCGCAGCAAGACAGCGCTAGCATTCGCAGGGTAAGCGGTGGGACAGGGGAGAGACACGAGAGAGAAGTAATCGGCTCGGGGATGACGTGTGTACACTGATAGAAAAATATATAGTTGAATTAACTATAACCTCACTATATCTTGTAGTGTTCATTTTGGCGTCAACTATACTTTTATAGTTCACGGAACCTGCAAAATATAGCAGAATAAACACAAATGTATGGCCAATGATCGTCTTAAATAATTGTTTAGTTACTTTATTACCACATACATGGTAATTTCTCGTTCACAAATATAGGGAGATTTAATATTCATATAGTTACATCTGTCATCATTTAGCAAATATTCTGGTAATATTGACTTGATATAAAAGAGTTACTTTTACCTACCACTTTATATCAGCATCCGTACAATGATTTTAGTTTAACTTACTATGATTCTTAGTAAAAATATTATATGGTTGGTTTGTACTATGCCTATATCGTAATTATTACCGATATTATGGTAACACTCACTATAAATATGATATTTCGGACTATAATTTAGTTACTGTATCATTATAGTTCCAAATATCATATATACTTTTCTCTCAGTGTACGAGCGCGTGAAAAATAGGAAAAAAAGAAGAGAAAACGAAAACTGTTCTCTCTCTGTCTCTCTCTCTCTCTCTCTCTCTCTCTCTCCCTCGCTTGATTTCGAGTATCACCCTGACGTCCTGACGTGCAAATCTCCCGAGCGGTTTACACGTCGCCACTAATTGGCGAGTGACGTCACAGCAGCAGGACTTGCATCGCGAACGGCGATCTCGGATTTTTAAGAGCCACGTAAGATGGCGACGTGTGTCAATTGGCAGGAATTAACGAAACACGCTTCGTGAGACGTTTCGCGAGTGTATAATTGCGTCACTTGCGCGCCGCAAGTACGAGAGGAGTATGAAACACAGGAGATCTCCTTAAACGCGCGTTCCAATTTAGCGCGATCTCCCCTAGCGATTATCCAATCCTGGCCGGGCGCCGCGGCTCGAAAATGAAGTCCTCGATTAATTGACCGGCCCCGGTTCGCGGCGAGCTCGCGGCACGGCCGTTATTTCGAATTTTAACATCTCTCCGCGGCGGCGAGCGCGCCGCCGTGTACCACCAAATCGGTCGTCTCGATAGTTATCGCGAGCGCGGTCCATAAATTCAGTTAGCAGCCGACCGGCCGACGCCGCTGCCGCGCTCGTGGCACGCAATCGAGAGAGGAGAGCGCTCAAGGATTCACGACGTTGAAGATGAAGGTAATTTCTTCGGACGGTTCTTTAGTTTGCGTGCCTCGAACGGAACACCTGCGACCTCGTATCGGCCAATCTCCCGATATAAAGCCGACCACTTCGCAGCTTGTCCATCCCGCTCGCGAACGCCCCTCTTCGGCGTTCCGTCGAGCGCGCGGTAGCCGTCGGGCTTATCTTGCCGCCTCGCGAGAGTGTCATATCGAATATGCATGCTCCGCGCGTTGCGAAAGATCGAGCCGTTGAACAAATTGGGATTTCGAGTCGCAGGAACTACCGGCGGAATACCGGCGGATTAAGATACGCGAGAGTTGCAGAAGTAAATTGATTATGCGTGTCGCGCTCCGTTCCTCTCTTCTCACAGCATCGTCAGCAAGAATTCGGACCTCAGGATATTTCTTCTTCGTCATTACGAGCCGTTTCTTCGTCCTCGACAATCAACATCAACAACATCGGAGAAGAAGCAAAGTGCCTCCTCTTCCTCGACGCCTCGACGGACGAGTAACGACGACCCCTCGTGAAACTTTTCCTCACCGCCGAGATGCGCAGATTCATCGGCGTGTCGACGAGATCGGAGTCTTTCAGCGGGAAAAACTCGTTGCCTCAATCTCGCGTAAGCTCTCCCCTCGAGCGCGAAGTCACGCGTGCTCGTAACGACGTATTAGTACGTCGCTAAGAATCGAAGCGGCGCGGCGGCGGCGACGAGAGCTGCACGCCCCTCCGGCGTTGAGACATTCGAGCGGAGTTTTGCGCGCGGTTTGATAGGCGACGTGTTTGTTACAAAATAGCGGCCGCGTTCGCAGGCTCACCGGGCGTTTATGCGTTGCGCCGATCGACATCGGGGCGGCAATAAAGTGCGCGCGCGTGACCGGAAAGCCGCAACGAGAGCCGTGCCGTAATCTCGCGCGCGCGCGCGAACGCAGCGCGAATTGCGAAAGCAACGCGGCGTAATCGCGCGCGTTCTCGCGATCTCGCCCGCGTTTACCTCGCACGCAATCATTCCGTCTTCATTCCGAACTTCACCTATGACTGTTATGCCCTCCCTATTATTACCTACGACCGCGCCGATGCATCCATCGATGCCGAGCCCGAGCTCGTTCCGGATCTCTCGTTCTCTCTCGCGACCACGCGGTTGCGAAGCGATTTCGCCATCCTCCTTCACCGCCGAGATCGCGCTTCGATCGCAGGAGCCTCGACGACCTTTGGCGCCGGGCGAGTGACACGGGCCAACATTGCTCGTCGTTATGTCATCGTTGCGGCGACGAGATCACGCGACGATGATGAAAGAGAAAGGTTGTGAGCTGAAGGGCAATTTGTGGAGGAAGGATCGTGCGCGCATTGAGGACAATTTCATTTAGCCGAGGCGCAATCTCCGACATCTAAACCAGTCAATTTCGTCGTTCGGCTCAAGAAACTGACACTTAAATTGACATAAGATTCATTATTCTCTCTCTCTCTTTGAAATTAAGATTACGTTAACGGCGCGATGCGTAATTTCTTAGCGGCCAATTTCTGAGAGCCGACTAGAGAGTTGGAAACGATATCGCGACAAGAGTTTGCAGCGCACGTACACACATACGTGACACGTACGTGTACGTATTCCAGAAACCATGAAGTCTCTTCACTTGTTGCGCCTTATACGACCACACACAGAGATAGAGAGACGAGGGGGGCAAAGGGGAAGGATTGAGACAAAAAGAGAAAGTAGCGCGCGCGCGCGTCTCCGCGAGCGCGAATTAATTGTGGAATACGTTAAACTGTATTATCATTCTTAAACCATCTCGCTATCGCGAGAGTCGCGCGCGAGGACGGCGGCGAGAAGGAAGAGCGGAGACGGAGACGGAGACGGAGACGTTTCGTTACGGCGGCGGCTCGTAAAGAAGCGCTACTCTGATTTTCCGTGTCGAAGATTAGATAGCGCGAGCTGCGAGCCTCGACGACGAGACGGCTATTTTCCCGGGCGATATCTATCTGGAGCATTGGAGACTATAATGTGCGCCGCTACGTGCGCCGATTTACTAACATACATTTACCATCGGCGATTTCCCGCCGATGGCGCGGCCGGCACCACCACCGGGCCGCGGTAATCGTTTCCCGTCGGAATGCGGCGCTATTGACGCTCGCTTTATCGATGCTCATACCGAAACAATGTAAGCCGGCGGTAACGGCGCCCTCTCGCGCTGATATCTCAATTTAAACCGCGATATGTATTTGCCTCGTATCGCGCGTCTCGACAAGCCGGCTGCCGCCGCCGCCGCGGCGATCATCGTGTCTGCTCCGTCATCAGCGCAGCAGCAGAGTTCGACGCTGCTCGAACGAGTCGCGGATACGCCTCCCTCCTTCCTCCCTCCCTCCCTCCCTCTTTCTCCCTCGGCGAAGCCGAGAACACGCGGTTTACAAGCGCGGCCGCTTGCTGCAAATTCGGCGGGGCTCGCTGACGCACGAGGGAATCTCGCGGCTAACGATTCCCATTCCGAGGCACGCCAGCGATCACGTTACTTTCATTAACGTGCACAGCGAGCAAGGCTCGCCGCCGCGGCACGTCCATGTATGCAACGTGCTGGCCGCACGTCGTGAACGGGCAGATCAGTCGCGGTCCGTGAGGATTTTTACGGCGACGTGCCGCTACCAGCGGCGGTCTCTCGCGCGCTCTCGTCGGCCCTGACCGCAACTTCTCGTTCTGCGCGCGCGGTAATGCCGCCGAAGATTGCGGCCGCTCGTAAAATCCGACGTACAGGACGAGCTGAGAGCGGCAACAGAGAGAGAGAGAGAGAGAGAGAGAGAGAGAGAGGGGGGGGAGCAACGTCCGACAACCGGGGAGAGAGCAAGTGATAACGTCAGCAGATATCAGAAAGCTCGCGCGCCGGTCGCGTGTGCGACTGTGCAAGCTCGATCAATTAACGGTACGCGGCAGTTACTGCGCGCAGACGAGCGCAGATAACGCATGTCGACGGTGCGATTATAAAGATAAACATACGCATCATGGGCGACTTGAGATATCGGTTAATGCCGGCGATAAGAAGCATAGAGAGTCGCTCGCGGAGCGGCGCGGCGGCCGAAAGAGCCGTTCGAGCGAAAATGCGATAACGCGCTTGAAACGCGATCAAAAGGATCGAACGTATGCGCGTGTGTATATATGCGTAAAAGCGTAGCGAAAAAGACCGCGGACTCGCGGCCCAATTACTCGCGCACCGTAATTACACCGTCTATATCCACATCTGAGTGTCTCGCGAGCATGAAAGACGGGAGATCCGTGCCGCGAGAAACGGCGCGCGGCGGCGCGCCTGCCTCCCCGTTGGGGCCTGAGCCGCTAATGAATTATGCCGAAAGTTGCCTAATAAGCGAGCCCATTCGTGCATAATCGCGCAATTAGTTTGATTGCCCGGGAGCAAAGTTTTTTAATAACACGTAATCGCGCTCGCCGTGCAAAGTTCGTGCGAGCGCGCCAAGACGAGCGCGTTATCGAAACACCGCGCCGCCGTGCGCGGGTCGTGCGAGTTAGTTACGCAAGAAAATCTCGTGCCATAAAGATTTTTATGGGTGCATCCTACGTGTCTCTCTCTCTCTCTCTCTCTCCCCCCCATGCCTCCTTCACCCGCCGACCCTGACCGCAACTTACGCGGTAATGCGATCAAACACCGCCAACGGTCGTAAACCCCGATGAACACCGTGGAACATTAAACCAGGCCGGAAAAGAACGACGCGGTCTGGAGGGAGGGTGGAAATGAGCGGGGGGAGCGAGGAGGAGGAAGCGAAATAACGCCGGAGGTACGAGGATCGTGCGATAGGATAATTTATGCGTTGCCGTTCGGCTTCATTAAGGGGAACACGTTTGAATACAAGGCGCTCGCGCATAAACCACTTAATAAGCGCGAGTTTCCGCTAACGAAATCCGCGGAGATCTCCGATCGATCGATCGATCGATCGAGCTTCGCAGGAGAGAACTCTCGTCTCTTTGCGAGAGACGCGGCGGCGACCGCAACGCGACGGCAGCGCGTGTTGCCGTCTCTCGCGATCTCTCCGAGACGCGTAATCCCCGCGGGACTCGAAATTGATCGACGCTTAATAAAAGAATGAGACTCATGAAACTTAACGTTATCTCGGTGTTGCAGCTTTCCGTTCCCCCTCGCGCGCCCGCGCCGAAGTTTATTTTGCTAATCGTTAAGCTCGCCGGAGCGCGCGCGCAACCCCTCGGTTTATAACTTTATAATCATTCTATAGCGCGGAGAACGCGCGCGGAACATTTCCCGTTACAAGCAACGTCTCGGTGCTGTAAGCCCGCCGCCGCGCTCGCGAGTGCGGGCGCGCGTACGAACAATGCGGGATACGCAAACTTTCGCGCGTAATCGTCGAATTTGCACATAAATCGCCGGAGAACACCACTCTCTCTCTCTCTCTCGCGCGCGCGCGCGCGCACCTCGCGATTTATCCCGCCTACGAGCAATTATTCACGCGCTCGCATCGGCGCCGCGGCGTCGCAGCGAGGCGAGGCGACACGTCGCGAGCTTTCCGGACGGAGAAATTAATTCCGCGATAAAAATCTGCGCGACTCGTAAACATTTTAACGGATAATTCGCGCCGCAGGCGCTCGTTGCTCGTTCGCGAGCGCGTCGTCCGCGCGGCCGCACGTCGACCGCAAATCGCGAGCGATCGTAAAGGGAACGGCGTGCAAGCGTTCGAGCGCTCGCGAACGGTGGACGGAGGAAGGACGAGGAAGGGACGGAAGCGAGAGAGATCGGAAAGGGGGAGAGATACCGCGTGAAACCGACGTGAGAGACCGAGAGAAGGCAGCGGAGAAGGCAACGGCCGATACCCGCCAAGACGTTTACGTCCAATTATTCAATTTAATTAACCGCCGCTATTAAACACCTCGGTCTTTACGGCCGGCAGTGCTTCTTGCGCGGCCAGAGATCAGCCGTGCTTTGCAAGTTCCGCTTTTACGACGGAACTTTGGCTTTCGTCGGGACTACCGGAGCCCGCGACGCGTCCGCGTGCTTGCGCCTCGTTACGCGCCGAAGAAACGGCTACGTGGCTGTGTCGCGACGCGACGGAGGAATCGGGATCGAGGATGTTTCGACGAACTTGAAGTTTGCCCCAGATTCCTCGTGCGTAATTTAATCCGGTATCTAATAACTGGGTGGGGGAGAGAGCCTGTCATTGCCGGGATGCGAAGCAGGAAAGATGGCAGATTTATGGAAAATACGACGCTTAATCGAGCATCCGTCGATGATGGCGGATTGTCTGCAATACCAGCGGGCAGGCACCAGGCGCTTCTGCGAAAACAAATTTCACGAGGTGGCGAAGAAGGGAAAAAAATGTGCGCGACGCCGCGAATAAAACGATCGCAGCCGCGAATGCGTCAAAGGCCAACTGCAAAAAGAAGAGCGTCGCGCCGCCGTCGAAGAGGACTTGGCGCCACGAACGGAATAAAAATGAAGGAAATAATAAAGCCAAAGAGAGATAAGCGTTTTACGGCCCGGCGGTATTACGATAATTGGCGAAACACAATACCCGCCCGGCGAACGCGACCGCCGCCGCGCCGTGTGTTAAACACCGTCTGGTCTGTCATTAAAAATGCAGCAACATCGCGGGCTCGTTAATGCGCGAGCAACAAAAAAAAAGAAAGAAAAAGGAACGAGGGGGAAGAAGGGGGGGGGGAGGGGGGAAAGGGCGCATCGCGTCGCCGCGTGATCGCTCTCGCGTCGTTCTGACCGAGCGCGCGATCCTGACGCTTTTTTACGCCGCGCGCGCGCGCGCGCGCGTAAATCCCGGCGGATTTAATACTCGTCTTAACGTCCGCGAGCGGTATGCAGATTTACGACGGCAATTTATTACACATTTTAAAGCCGATGACGTGGAAAACGCGAGGTGGGGGCGCTTCGGGGGGAGGGCAGAGGCGCGACTTGACGCCCCCGCTCCCCCCTCCCCTCCCCCCTCCGCAGCGAGCGGAATCGTGATCGAGAGCGATTATCGCATTAGATCCTGCTCCATTCCGACCTACCTAGGTAGGTAGGTAGGTAGGTACCTATACCCGGGAGCGCTCGTTCGCTCGTTCGTTCGATCGACCGCCGGAGAAATCGCGTCCCCGTGATCGCTGCTCCGACCAGGGGAAAGAAGGGCGACGTGAAAAAAGAGAGGATGGGGACTTGGGCGGGATGATATCGCGGAATCGTCGATTCGAAATCCCATGACCGAGCGACAGAGTGACTCCGTCAGGACGCAGGACGGGTGAGCCGGGGTAAGGCGAGGGAGGAGGAGGAGGAGGAGGCAGGACGAAGTCGCGTATTAAAATCGGCATAAAACGTTATTATCCGTCGGCGTAATTCCGCGGTACCTGATGGTAAGCCCCGGCGAGAATCGCGGGCTCGCAGTCGCCGGTACGGAAACTCCGACTGAGAGGGTGAGTTCCGCGTCGAACTTCGAGATAATGCACTACCCCACACCCGCTCTTCCTCTCGGCTGGCCTCGGCGATTTGCCCCTGCGCCACCTCTTCTCTCTCTCTCTCTCTCTCTCTCTCTCTCTTTCTCTTAGCCCTGCGCGCTCCCCGCGCCACCGCTCGGGCAAAAGAGCAAAGAATTCGATATCAAATTCTTTTAAGAAGAGGCCGCGCACCGGCGACGGGGGTGGATAGCCCCCGCCGTGTGCGGAAGGCGGGCGAGGTCGGGGAAGATATTGCTGCATTCCTACGGTACATAATGAGCTGTGAAATTTCGAGAAGGTCACTGTAAGTGGTCCGCCATCGGCCGTAGGAATGATATTCGTCGTCGGAAAGCCGACGCTCGCGACGCCGGGGAAATTCGGCGCTTTGAGAGCGACACTTTTCGTTCTTTTCTTCCGCGACATTGGCAGAATACCTCCGAGGGGGGGGGGGGGTTGCTCGTGAAGCGATTGGATCTGCGAAAGTTTAATCGATGAAATTATTTCCGACGGCCGGGCTTCTGTTTGTGTCGCATCTATCGCATCTTGAGCACGAAGGCGAAACGCGCTGCAAAGCGCCGAGGACGTTCAGTATAACGGCAAGATGCGATAGATTTTTATGTTACTGATAACTACGAGCGTGCAGCGTCTCAACTCAGATATGTGCAGACGCGAAGCGACGGAGAAGAGGTGATAACATTCTCCCTTCGCGAAGAGCGAGCGCGAATCGTCGATCCCCGGACGGTGTAAACAACCGCGTAGCCTTGAGTGGTTTACGGACGTGCCGTAAACAGTTCGATATCGATGCGCTGGAATCAGATCGCGTGATGAAATCTTACGTCGACGAGGCATAAAAGCGAAAGTGGACAACGATGATTAGACGGCAACGACCGAGACAATAACGAGGACGACGTCCGAAACGACCACGACGATGCCACGACGAGCGCGCCTCTACCTCGGCGACCTTGAACCTCCTCTCCCCCGCTTCTCTCCCCCTCAGCCCGCCCGTTCGCGACGGAATTAATCGAAGCCGCGGAACTCGATCGTAAATCATACGCGTTTTAACTCCACCCACCGACCGGATGATCTAACACCTGGCACGTAAAGAGCTTCCCCAGCTGGCGAGGTCGTAAACCGTCTTCCGGAACACAAACCGCTACCATCGGGATAGGCACTATCTCGCAGTGCTTACTGCAACGCCGTAAACCATTCCGCCACTCTCTGGCCGGTGAGCGTCTTTAAGACTTTGCGCGGCTTCCTCTCGCCATGATCCGGCGCGAAGAGACGCGCTATCGGGCCCCGATCGCGGTTTAGAGTTTCGCACCTCGCCGACATTAC